>NW_027523763.1:0-41357 GCF_052094955.1 Ictidomys tridecemlineatus | reverse complement strand
AGGTTAAACCGTTCGTTGGCCGTAACCGGTTAATTTTGAGGTTTCACTCTCTTTTCTCCTATAGGGATACATGTATTTGGAACTCTAAATCAAACACGGTTTGTGCCAGCTCTTTGAAACTTGACACAATAAAGCAGTTTCAAGTTCTATCTCTATGGTTTCTTTGCTGTTGATGTAGCCCTAAGCAGAGACTGGCGAGAATCATTTTCATGGAAAGGGCCTGTCAAGCTTCTAAAAAACTACGAGTTGCCTGAAATCTCAGCACACCCTTTTTCACCCAATCTTGATGAAACTTTCAGGTAATGATCAGTACACCAATCCCACTTGGCTCGCCAAGTTTCGTTCTTCTAAGTTAAACCGATCATTGGCAGTAAACGGTTTCATTTTGAGGTTTCACTCTGTTTTCTCCTATAGGGATACATGTATTTGGAACTCTAAATCAAACACGGTTTTGTACTAACTCTTTGAAACTTGACACAATAAAGCAGTTTCAAGTTCTATCTCTATGGTTTGTTTGCGGTTGATGTAGCCCTAAGCAGAGACTGGCGAGAATCACTTTCATGAAAAGGGCCTGCCAAGCTTCCAAAAAACTACGAGTTGCCTGAAAATCTCAGCACACACTTTTTCACCCAATATTGATGAAACTTTCAGGTAATGATCAGTACAACAATCCCACTTGGCTCGCCAAATTTCGTTCTTCTAGGTTAAACCGGTCGTTGGCAGTAACCGGTTTCATTTTGAGGTTTCACTCTGTTTCTCCTATAGGGATACATGTATTTGAAACTCTAAATCAAACACGGTTTTGTGCTAGCTCTTTGAAACTTGACACAATAAAGCAGTTTCAAGTTCTATCTCTATGGTTTGTTTGCTGTTGATATCGCCCTAAGCAGAGACTGGCGAGAATCACTTTCATGTTAAGGGCCTGCCAAGCTTCCAAAAAACTACGAGTTGCCCGAAATCTCAGCACACCCTTTTTCACCCAATCTTGATGAAACTTTCAGGTAATGATCAGTACACCAATCCCACTTGGCTCGCCAAATTTCATTCTTCTAGGTTAAACCGTTCGTTGGCAGTAACCGGTTTCATTTTGAGGTTTCACTCTGTTTTCTCCTATAGGGATACATGGATTTGGAACTCTAAATCAAACACGGTTTGTGCCAGCTCTTTGAAACTTGACACAATAAAGCAGTTTCAAGTTCTATCTCTATGGTTTGTTTGCTGTTGATGTAGCCCTAAGCAGAGACTGGCGAGAATCACTTTCATGGAAAGGGCCTGCCAAGCTTCCAAAAAACTACGAGTTGCCTGAAATCTCAGCACACCCTTTTTCACCCAATCTTGATGAAACTTTCAGGTAAGGATCAGTACACCAATCCCACTTGGCTCGCCAAATTTCGTTTTTCTAGGTTAAACCGTTCGTTGGCTGTAACCGGTTTCATAGAGGTTTCACTCAGTTTTCTCCTATAGCCATACATGTATTTGGAACTCTAAATCAAACACGGTTTGTGCTAGCTCTTTCAAACTTGACACAATAAAGCAGTTTCAAGTTCTATCTCTATGGTTTGTTTGCTGTTGATGTAGCCCTAAGCAGAGACTGCCGAGAATCACTTTCATGGAAAGGGCCTGCCAAGCTTCCAAAAAACTACGAGTTGCCCGAAATCTCAGCACACCCTGTTTCACCCAATCTTGATGAAACTTTCAGGTAATGATCAGTACACCAATCCCACTTGGCTCGCCAAATTTCGTTCTTCTAGGTTAAACCGTTCGTTGTTCGTAACCGGTTTAAATTTTGAGGTTTCACTCTGTTTTCTCCTATAGGGATACATGTATTTTGGAACTCTAAATCAAACAAGGTTTGTGCTAGCTCTTTGAAACTTGACACAATAAAGCAGTTTCAAGTTCTATCTCTATGGTTTGTTTGCTGTTGATGTAGCCCTAAGCAGAGACTGGCGAGAATCACTTTCATGGAAAGGGCCTGCCAAGCTTCCAAAAAACTACGGTTGCCTGAAATCTCAGCACACCCTTTTTCACCCAATCTTGATGAAACTTTTCAGGTAATGATCAGTACACCAATCCCACTTGGCTCTCCACATTTCGTTCTTCTAGGTTAAACCGTTCGTTGGCAGTAACCGGTTTCATTTTGAGGTTTCACTCTGTTTTCTCCTATAGGGATACATGTATTTGGAACTCTAAATCAAAACACGGTTTGTGCTAGCTCTTTGAAACTTGACACAATAAAGCAGTTTCAAGTTCTATCTCTATGGTTTGTTTGCTGTTGATGTAGCCCTAAGCAGAGACTGGCGAGAATCACTTTCATGGAAAGGGACTGCCAAGCTTCCAAAAAAACTACGAGTTGCCTGAAATCTCAGCACACCCTTTTTCACCCAATCTTGATGAAACATTCAGGTAATGATCAGTACACCAATCCCACTTGGCTCGCCAAATTTCATTTTTCTAGGTTAAACCGTTCGATGGCAGTATCCGGTTTTATTTTGAGGTTTTACTCTGTTTTCTCCTATAGGGATACATGTATTTGGAACTCTAAATCAAACACGGTTTGTGCTAGCTCTTTGAAACTTGACACAATAAAGCAGTTTCAAGTTCTATCTCTATGGTTTGTTTGCTGTTGATGAAGCCCTAAGCAGAGACTGGCGAGAATCACTTTCATGGAAAGGGCCTGCCAAGCTTCCAAAAAACTACGAGTTGCCCGAAATCTCAGCACACCCTTTTTCACCCAATCTTGATGAAACTTTCAGGTAATGATCAGTACACCAATCCACTTGGCTCGCCAAATTTCGTTCTTCTAGGTTAAACCGTTCGTTGGTCGTAACCGGTTTCATTTTGAGGTTTCACTCTGTATTCTCCTATAGGGATACATGTATTTGGAACTCTAAATCAAACACGGTTTGTGCGAGCTCTTTGAAACTTGACACAATAAAGCAGTTTCAAGTTCTATCTCTATGGTTTGTTTTGCTGTTGATGTAGCCCTAAGCAGATACTGGCGAGAATAACTTTCATGGAAAGGGCCTGCCAAGCTTCCAAAAAACTACGAGTTGCCTGAAATCTCAACACACCCTTTTTCACCCAATCTTGATGAAACTTTCAGGTAATGATCAGTACACCAATCCCACTTGGCTCGCCAAATTTCGTTCTTCTAGGTTAAACTGTTCATTGGCAGTAACCGGTTTCATTTTGAGGTTTCACTCTGTTTTCTCCTATAGGGATACATGTATTTTGGAACTCTAAATCAAACACGGTTTGTGCTAGGTCTTTGAAACTTGACACAATAAAGCAGTTTCAAGTTCTATCTCTATGGTTTGTTTGCTGTTGATATAGCCAAAAGCAGAGACTGGGGAGAATCACTTTCATGGAAAAAGCCTGCCAAGCTTCAAAAAATTACGAGTTGCCTGAAATCTCAGCACACCCTTTTTCACCCAATCTTGATGAAACTTTCAGGTAATGATCAGTACACCAATTCCACTTGGCTCGCCAAATTTCGATCTTCTAGGTTAAATCGTTCCTTGACAGTAATCGGTTTCATTTTGAGGTTTCACTATGTTTTCTCCTATAGGGATACATGTATTTGGAACTCTAAATCAAACACCGTTTGTGCTAGCTCTTTGAAACTTGACACAATAAAGCAGTTTCAAGTTCTATCTCTATGGTTTGTTTGCTGTTGATGTAGCCCTAAGCAGAGACTGGAGAGAATCACTTTCATGGAAAGGGCCTGCCAAGGTTCCAAAAAACTACGAGTTGCCTGAAATCTCAGCACACACTTTTTCACCCAATCTTGATGAAACTTTCAGGTAATGATCAGTACACCAATCCCACTTGGCTCGCCAAATTTCATTTTTCTAGGTTAAACCGTTCGATGGCAGTAACTGGTTTTATTTTGAGGTTTCACTCTGTTTTCTCCTATGGGATACATGTATTTGGAACTCTAAATCAAACACGGTTTGTGCTAGCTCTTTGAACTTGACACAATAAAGCAGTTTCAAGTTCTATCTCTATGGTTTGTTTGCTGTTGATGTAGCCCTAAGCAGAGACTGGCGAGAATCACTTTCATGGAAAGGGCCTGCCAAGCTTCCAAAAAACTACGAGTTGCCCGAAATCTCAGCAAACACTTTTTCACCCAATCTTGATGAAACTTTCAGTTAATGATCAGTAACCAATCCCACTTGGCTCGCCAAATTTCGTTCTTCTAGGTTTAAACCGGTCGTTGGCAGTAACCGGTTTCATTTTGAGGTTTCACTCTGTTTTCTCCTATAGGGATACATGTATTTGGAACTCTAAATCAAATCCGGTTTGTGCTAGCTCTTTAAAACTTGACACAATAAAGCAGTTTCAAGTTCTATCTCTATGGTTTGTTTGCTGTTGATGTAGTCCTAAGCAGAGACTGGCGAGAATCACTTTCATGGAAAGGGCCTGCCAAGCTTCCAAAAACTACGAGTTGCCTGAAATCTCAGCACACCCCTTTTCACCCAATCTTAATGAAAATTTTCAGGTAATGATGAGTACACCAATCCCACTTGGCTCGCCAAATTTCGTTCTTCTAGGTTAAACCGTTCGTTGGCAGTAAACGGTTTCATTTTGAGGTTTCACTCTGTTTTCTCCTATAGGGATACATTTATTTGGAACTCTAAATCAAACACGGTTTGTGCTAGCTCTTTGAAACTTGACACAATAAAGCAGTTTCAAGTTCTATCTCTATGGTTTGTTTGCTGTTGATGTAGCCCTTAGCAGAGACTGGCGAGAATCACTTTCATGGAAAGGGCCTGCCAAGCTTCCAAAAAACTACGAGTTGCCCGAAATCTCAGCACACACTTTTTCACCCAATCTTGATGAAACTTTCAGGTAATGATCAGTACACCAATCCCACTTGGCTCGCCAAATTTCGTTCTTCTAGGTTAAACCGTTCGTTGGCAGTAACCGGTTTCATTTTGAGGTTTCACTCTGTTTTTTCCTATAGGGATACATGTATTTGGAAATCTAAATCAAACACGGTTTTGTGCTAGCTCTTTGAAACTTGACACAATAAAGCAGTTTCAAGTTCTATCTCTATGGTTTGTTTGCTGTTGATGTAGCCCTAAGCAGAGACTGGCGAGAATCACTTTCATGGAAAGGGCCTGTCAAGCTTCTAAAAAACTACGAGTTGCCTGAAATCTCAGCACACCCTTTTTCACCCAATCTTGATGAAACTTTCAGGTAATGATCAGTACACCAATCCCACTTGGCTCGCCAAATTTCGTTCTTCTAGGTTAACCGTTCGTTGGCAGTAACCGGTTTCATTTTGAGGTTTCACTCTGTTTTCTCCTATAGGGATACATGGATTGGAACTCTAAATCAAACACGGTTTGTGCCAGCTCTTTGAAACTTGACACAATAAAGCAGTTTCAAGTTCTATCTCTATGGTTTGTTTTGCTGTTGATGTAGCCCTAAGCAGAGACTGGCAAGAATCACTTTCATGGAAAGGGCCTGCCAACCTTCCAAAAAACTACGAGTTGCCTGAAATCTCAGCACACCCTTTTTCACCCAATCTTGATGAAACTTTCAGGTAAGGATCAGTACACCAATCCCACTTGGCTCGCCAAATTTCGTTTTTCTAGGTTAAACCGTTCGTTGGCTGTAACCGGTTTCATAGAGGTTTCACTCAGTTTTCTCCTATAGCCATACATGTATTTGGAACTCTAAATCAAACACGGTTTGTGCTAGCTCTTTCAAACTTGACACAATAAAGCAGTTTCAAGTTCTATCTCTATGGTTTGTTTGCTGTTGATGTAGCCCTAAGCAGAGACTGCCGAGAATCACTTTCATGGAAAGGGCCTGCCAAGCTTCCAAAAAACTACGAGTTGCCCGAAATCTCAGCACACCCTGTTTCACCCAATCTTGATGAAACTTTCAGGTAATGATCAGTACACCAATCCCACTTTGGCTCGCCAAATTTCGTTCTTCTAGGTTAAACCGTTCGTTGGCCGTAACCGGTTTAATTTTGAGGTTTCACTCTGTTTTCTCCTACAGGGATACATGTATTTGGAACTCTAAATCAAACAAGGTTTGTGCTAGCTCTTTGAAACTTGACACAATAAAGCAGTTTCAAGTTCTATCTCTATGGTTTGTTTGCTGTTGATGTAGCCCTAAGCAGAGACTGGCGAGGAATCACTTTCATGGAAAGGGCCTGTCAAGCTTCTAAAAAACTACGAGTTGCCTGAAATCTCAGCACACCCTTTTTCACCCAATCTTGTTTGAAACTTTCAAGTAATGATCAGTACACCAATCCCACTTGGCTCGCCAAGTTTCGTTCTTCTAAGTTAAACCGTTCATTGGCAGTAAACGGTTTCATTTTGAGGTTTCACTCTGTTTTCTCCTATAGGGATACATGTATTTGGAACTCTAAATCAAACAGGGTTTGTACTAACTCTTTGAAACTTGACACAATAAAGCAGTTTCAAGTTCTATCTCTATGGTTTGTTTGCTGTTGATGTAGCCCTAAGCAGAGACTGGCGAGAATCACTTTCATGAAAAAGGGCCTGCCAAGCTTCCAAAAAACTACGGTTGCCTGAAATCTCAGCACACCCTTTTTCACCCAATCTTGATGAAACTTTCAGGTAATGATCAGTACACCAATCCCACTTGGCTCTCCAAATTTCGTTCTTCTAGGTTAAACCGTTCGTTGGCAGTAACCGGTTTCATTTTGAGGTTTCACTCTGTTTTCTCCTATAGGGATACATGTATTTGGAACTCTAATCAAACACGGTTTGTGCTAGCTCTTTGAAACTTGACACAATAAAGCAGTTTCAAGTTCTATCTCTATGGTTTGTTTGCTGTTGATGTAGCCCTAAGCAGAGACTGGCGAGAATCACTTTCATGGAAAGGGACTGCCAAGCTTCCAAAAAACTACGAGTTGCCTGAAATCTCAGCACACCCTTTTCACCCAATCTTGATGAAACATTCAGGTAATGATCAGTACACCAATCCCACTTGGCTCGCCAAATTTCATTTTTCTAGGTTAAACCGTTCGATGGCAGTATCCGGTTTTATTTTGAGGTTTTACTCTGTTTTCTCCTATAGGATACATGTATTTGGAACTCTAAATCAAACACGGTTTGTGCTAGCTCTTTGAAACTTGACACAATAAAGCAGTTTCAAGTTCTATCTCTATGGTTTGTTTGCTGTTGATGAAGCCCTAAGCAGAGACTGGCGAGAATCACTTTCATGGAAAGGGCCTGCCAAGCTTCCAAAAAACTACGAGTTGCCCGAAATCTCCGCACACCCTTTTTCACCCAATCTTGATGAAACTTTCAGGTAATGATCAGTACACCAATCCCACTTGGCTCGCCAAATTTCGTTCTTCTAGGTTAAACCGTTCGTTGGTCGTAACCGGTTTCATTTTGAGGTTTCACTCTGTATTCTCCTATAGGGATACATGTATTTGGAACTCTAAATCAAACACGGTTTGTGCGAGCTCTTTGAAACTTGACACAATAAAGCAGTTTCAAGTTCTATCTCTATGGTTTGTTTGCTGTTGATGTAGCCCTAAGCAGATACTGGCGAGAATAACTTTCATGGAAAGGGCCTGCCAAGCTTCCAAAAAACTACGAGTTGCCTGAAATCTCAGCACACCCTTTTTCAACCCAATCTTGATGAAACTTTCAGGTAATGATCAGTACACCAATCCCACTTGGCTCGCCAAATTTCGTTCTTCTAGGTTAAACTGTTCATTGGCAGTAACCGGTTTCATTTTGAGGTTTCACTCTGTTTTCTCCTATAGGGATACATGTATTTGGAACTCTAAATCAAACACGGTTTGTGCTAGCTCTTTGAAACTTGACACAATAAAGCAGTTTCAAGTTCTATCTCTATGGTTTGTTTGCTGTTGATATAGCCAAAAGCAGAGACTGGGAGAATCACTTTCATGGAAAAAGCCTGCCAAGCTTCCAAAAAATTACGAGTTGCCTGAAATCTCAGCACACCCTTTTTCACCCAATCTTGATGAAACTTTCAGGTAATGATCAGTACACCAATTCCACTTGGCTCGCCAAATTTCGATCTTCTAGGTTAAATCGTTCCTTGACAGTAATCGGTTTCATTTTGAGGTTTCACTATGTTTTCTCCTATAGGGATACATGTATTTGGAACTCTAAATCAAACACCGTTTGTGCTAGCTCTTTGAAACTTGACACAATAAAGCAGTTTCAAGTTCTATCTCTATGGTTTGTTTGCTGTTGATGTAGCCCTAAGCAGAGACTGGAGAGAATCACTTTCATGGAAAGGGCCTGCCAAGGTTCCAAAAAACTACGAGTTGCCTGAAAATCTCAGCACACACTTTTTCACCCAATCTTGATGAAACTTTCAGGTAATGATCAGTACACCAATCCCACTTGGCTCGCCAAATTTCATTTTTCTAGGTTAAACCGTTTCGATGGCAGTAACTGGTTTTATTTTGAGGTTTCACTCTGTTTTCTCCTATAGGGATACATGTCATTTGGAACTCTAAATCAAAACACGGTTTGTGCTAGCTCTTTGAAACTTGACACAATAAAGCAGTTTCAAGTTCTATCTCTATGGTTTGTTTGCTGTTGATGTAGCCCTAAGCAGAGACTGGCGAGAATCACTTTCATGGAAAGGGCCTGCCAAGCTTCCAAAAAACTACGAGTTGCCCGAAATCTCAGCAAACACTTTTTCACCCAATCTTGATGAAACTTTCAGTTAATGATCAGTAACCAATCCCACTTGGCTCGCCAAATTTCGTTCTTCTAGGTTAAACCGGTCGTTGGCAGTAACCGGTTTCATTTTGAGGTTTCACTCTGTTTTCTCCTATAGGGATACATGTATTTGGAACTCTAAATCAAATACGGTTTGTGCTAGCTCTTTAAAACTTGACACAATAAAGCAGTTTCAAGTTCTATCTCTATGGTTTGTTTGCTGTTGATGTAGTCCTAAGCAGAGACTGGCGAGAATCACTTTCATGGAAAGGGCCTGCCAAGCTTCCAAAAAACTACGAGTTGCCTGAAATCTCAGCACACCCCTTTTCACCCAATCTTAATGAAATTTTCAGGTAATGATGAGTACACCAATCCCACTTGGCTCGCCAAATTTCGTTCTTCTAGGTTAAACCGTTCGTTGGCAGTAAACGGTTTCATTTTGAGGTTTCACTCTGTTTTTCTCCTATAGGGATACATTTATTTGGAACTCTAAATCAAACACGGTTTGTGCTAGCTCTTTGAAACTTGACACAATAAAGCAGTTTCAAGTTCTATCTCTATGGTTTGTTTGCTGTTTGATGTAGCCCTTAGCAGAGACTGGCGAGAATCACTTTCATGTTACGGGCCTGCCAAGCTTCCAAAAAACTACGAGTTGCCCGAAATCTCAGCACACCCTTTTTCACCCAATCTTGATGAAACTTTCAGGTAATGATCAGTACACCAATCCCACTTGGCTCGCCAAATTTCGTTCTTCTAGGTTAAACCGTTCGTTGGCAGTAACCGGTTTCATTTGAGGTTTCACTCTGTTTTCTCCTATAGGGATACATGTATTTGGAACTCTAAATCAAACACGGTTTGTGCTAGCTCTTTGAAACTTGACACAATAAAGCAGTTTCAAGTTCTATCTCTATGGTTTGTTTGCTGTTGATGTAGCCCTAAGCAGAGACTGGCGAGAATCACTTTCATGGAAAGGGCCTTCCAAGCTTCCAAAAACTACGAGTTGCCTGAAATCTCAGCACACACTTTTTCACCCAATCTTGATGAAACTTTCAGGTAATGATCAGTACACCAATCCCACTTGGCTCGCCAAATTTCGTTCTTCTAGGTTAAACCGTTCGTTGGCAGTAACCAGGTTTCATTTTGAGGTTTCACTCTGTTTTCTCCTATAGGGATACATGTATTTGGAACTCTAAATCAAACACGGTTTGTGCTAGCTCTTTGAAACTTGACACAATAAAGCAGTTTTCAAGTTCTATCTCTATGGTTTGTTTGCTGTTGATGTAGCCCAAAGCAGAGACTGGCGAGAATCACTTTCATGGAAAGGGCCTGCCAAGCTTCCAAAAAACTACGAGTTGCCTGAAATCTCAGCACACCCTTTTTCACCCAATCTTGATGAAACTTTCAGGTAATGATCAGTACACCAATCCCACTTGGCTAGCCAAATTTTGTTCTTCTAGGTTAAACCGTTCGTTTGGCAGTAACCGGTTTCATTTTGAGGTTTCACTCTGTTTTCTCCTATAGGGATACATGTATTTGGAACTCTAAATCAACACGGTTTGTGCTAGCTCTTTGAAACTTGACACAATAAAGCAGTTTCAAGTTCTATCTCTATGGTTTGTTTGCTGTTGATGTAGCCCTAAGCAGAGACTGGCGAGAGTCACTTTCATGAAAAGGGCCTGCCAGCTTCCAAAAAACTACGGTTGCCTGAAATCTCAGCACACCCTTTTCACCCAATCTTGATGAAACTTTCAGGTAATGATCAGTACACCAATCCCACTTGGCTCTCCAAATTTCGTTCTTCTAGGTTAAACCGTTCGTTGGCAGTAACCGGTTTCATTTTGAGGTTTCACTCTGTTTTCTCCTATAGGGATACATGTATTTGGAACTCTAAATCAAACACGGTTTGTGCTAGCTCTTTGAAACTTGACACAATAAAGCAGTTTCAAGTTCTATCTCTATGGTTTGTTTGCTGTTGATGTAGCCCTAAGCAGAGACTGGCGAGAATCACTTTCATGGAAAGGGACTGCCAAGCTTCCAAAAAACTACGAGTTGCCTGAAATCTCAGCACACCCTTTTTCACCCAATCTTGATGAAACATTCAGGTAATGATCAGTACACCAATCCCACTTGGCTCGCCAAATTTCATTTTTCTAGGTTAAACCGTTCGATGGCAGTATCCGGTTTTATTTTGAGGTTTTACTCTGTTTTCTCCTATAGGGATACATGTATTTGGAACTCTAAATCAAACACGGTTTGTGCTAGCTCTTTGAAACTTGACACAATAAAGCAGTTTCAAGTTCTATCTCTATGGTTTGTTTGCTGTTGATGAAGCCCTAAGCAGAGACTGGCGAGAATCACTTTCATGGAAAGGGCCTGCCAAGCTTCCAAAAAACTACGAGTTGCCCGAAATCTCAGCACACCCTTTTTCACCCAATCTTGATGAAACTTTCAGGTAATGATCAGTACACCAATCCCACTTGGCTCGCCAAATTTCGTTCTTCTAGGTTAAACCGTTCGTTGGTCGTAACCGGTTTCATTTTGAGGTTTCACTCTGTATTCTCCTATAGGGATACATGTATTTGGAACTCTAAATCAAACACGGTTTGTGCGAGCTCTTTGAAACTTGACACAATAAAGCAGTTTCAAGTTCTATCTCTATGGTTTGTTTGCTGTTGATGTAGCCCTAAGCAGATACTGGCGAGAATAACTTTCATGGAAAGGGCCTGCCAAGCTTCCAAAAAACTACGAGTTGCCTGAAATCTCAGCACACCCTTTTTCACCCAATCTTGAGGAAACTTTCAGGTAATGATCAGTACACCAATCCCACTTGGCTCGCCAAATTTCGTTCTTCTAGTTAAACTGTTCATTGGCAGTAACCGGTTTCATTTTGAGGTTTCACTCTGTTTTCTCCTATAGGGATACATGTATTTGGAACTCTAAATCAAACACGGTTTGTGCTAGCTCTTTGAAACTTGACACAATAAAGCAGTTTCAAGTTCTATCTCTATGGTTTGTTTGCTGTTGATATAGCCAAAAGCAGAGACTGGGGAGAATCACTTTCATGGAAAAGCCTGCCAAGCTTCCAAAAAATTACGAGTTGCCTGAAATCTCAGCACACCCTTTTTCACCCAATCTTGATGAAACTTTCAGGTAATGATCAGTACACCAATTCCACTTGGCTCGCCAAATTTCGATCTTCTAGGTTAAATCGTTCCTTGACAGTAATCGGTTTCATTTTGAGGTTTCACTATGTTTTCTCCTATAGGGATACATGTATTTGGAACTCTAAATCAAACACCGTTTGTGCTAGCTCTTTGAAACTTGACACAATAAAGCAGTTTCAAGTTCTATCTCTATGGTTTGTTTGCTGTTGATGTAGCCCTAAGCAGAGACTGGGAGAATCACTTTCATGGAAAGGGCCTGCCAAGGTTCCAAAAAACTACGAGTGCCTGAAATCTCAGCACACACTTTTTCACCCAATCTTGATGAAACTTTCAGGTAATGATCAGTACACCAATCCCACTTGGCTCGCCAAATTTCATTTTTCTAGGTTAAACCGTTCGATGGCAGTAACTGGTTTTATTTTGAGGTTTCACTCTGTTTTCTCCTATAGGGATACATGTATTTGGAACTCTAAATCAAACACGGTTTGTGCTAGCTCTTTGAAACTTGACACAATAAAGCAGTTTCAAGTTCTATCTCTATGGTTTGTTTGCTGTTGATGTAGCCCTAAGCAGAGACTGGCGAGAATCACTTTCATGGAAAGGGCCTGCCAAGCTTCAAAAAACTACGAGTTGCCCGAAATCTCAGCAACACTTTTTCACCCAATCTTGATGAAACTTTCAGTTAATGATCAGTAACCAATCCCACTTGGCTCGCCAAATTTCGTTCTTCTAGGTTAAACCGGTCGTTGGCAGTAACCGGTTTCATTTTGTGGTTTCACTCTGTTTTCTCCTATAGGGATACATGTATTTGGAACTCTAAATCAAATACGGTTTGTGCTAGCTCTTTAAAACTTGACACAATAAAGCAGTTTCAAGTTCTATCTCTATGGTTTGTTTGCTGTTGATGTAGTCCTAAGCAGAGACTGGCGAGAATCACTTTCATGGAAAGGGCCTGCCAAGCTTCCAAAAAACTACGAGTTGCCTGAAATCTCAGCACACCCCTTTTCACCCAATCTTAATGAAATTTTCAGGTAATGATGAGTACACCAATCCCACTTGGCTCGCCAAATTTCGTTCTTCTAGGTTAAACCGTTCGTTGGCAGTAAACGGTTTCATTTTGAGGTTTCACTCTGTTTTCTCCTATAGGGATACATTTATTTGGAACTCTAAATCAAACACGGTTTGTGCTAGCTCTTTGAAACTTGACACAATAAAGCAGTTTCAAGTTCTATCTCTATGGTTTGTTGCTGTTGATGTAGCCCTTAGCAGAGACTGGCGAGAATCACTTTCATGTTACGGCCTGCCAAGCTTCCAAAAACTACGAGTTGCCCGAAATCTCAGCACACCCTTTTTCACCCAATCTTGATGAAACTTTCGGTAATGATCAGTACACCAATCCCACTTGGCTCGCCAAATTTCGTTCTTCTAGGTTAAACCGTTCGTTGGCAGTAACCGGTTTCATTTTGAGGTTTCACTCTGTTTTCTCCTATAGGGATACATGTATTTGGAACTCTAAATCAAACACGGTTTGTGCTAGCTCTTTGAAACTTGACACAATAAAGCAGTTTCAAGTTCTATCTCTATGGTTTGTTTGCTGTTGATGTAGCCCTAAGCAGAGACTGGCGAGAATCACTTTCATGGAAAGGGCCTTCCAAGCTTCCAAAAAACTACGAGTTGCCCGAAATCTCAGCACACACTTTTTCACCCAATCTTGATGAAACTTTCAGGTAATGATCAGTACACCAATCCCACTTGGCTCGCCAAATTTCGTTCTTCTAGGTTAAACCGTCGTTGGCAGTAACCGGTTTCATTTTGAGGTTTCACTCTGTTTTCTCCTATAGGGATACATGTATTTGGAACTCTAAATCAAACACGGTTTGTGCTAGCTCTTTGAAACTTGACACAATAAAGCAGTTTCAAGTTCTATCTCTATGGTTTGTTTGCTGTTGATGTAGCCCAAAGCAGAGACTGGCGAGAATCACTTTCATGAAAGGGCCTGCCAAGCTTCCAAAAAACTACGAGTTGCCTGAAATCTCAGCACACCCTTTTTCACCCAATCTTGATGAAACTTTCAGGTAATGATCAGTACACCAATCCCACTTGGCTAGCCAAATTTTGTTCTTCTAGGTTAAACCGTTCGTTGGCAGTAACCGGTTTCATTTTGAGGTTTCACTCTGTTTTCTCCTATAGGATACATGTATTTGGAACTCTAAATCAAACACGGTTTGTGCTAGCTCTTTGAAACTTGACACAATAAAGCAGTTTCAAGTTCTATCTCTATGGTTTGTTTGCTGTTGATGTAGCCCTAAGCAGAGACTGGCGAGAATAACTTTCATGGAAAGGGCCTGCCCAAGCTTCCAAAAACTACGAGTTGCCTGAAATCTCAGCACACCCTTTTTCACCCAATCTTGATGAAAACTTTCAGGTAATGATCAGTACACCAATCCCACTTGGCTCGCCAAATTTCGTTCTTCTAGGTTAAACTGTTCATTGGCAGTAACCGGTTTCATTTTCAGGTTTCACTCTGTTTTCTCCTATAGGGATACATGTATTTGGAACTCTAAATCAAACACGGTTTGTGCTAGCTCTTTGAAACTTGACACAATAAAGCAGTTTCAAGTTCTATCTCTATGGTTTGTTTGCTGTTGATATAGCCCTAAGCAGAGACTGGCGAGAATCACTTTCATGGAAAAAGCCTGCCAAGCTTCCAAAAAACTACGAGTTGCCTGAAATCTCAGCACACCCTTTTTCACCCAATCTTGATGAAACTTTCAGGTAATGATCAGTACACCAATCCCACTTGGCTCGCCAAATTTCGTTCTTCTAGGTTAAACCGTTCGTTGGCAGTAACCGGTTTCATTTTGAGGTTTCACTCTGTTTTCTCCTATAGGGATACATGTATTTGGAACTCTAAATCAAACACCGTTTGTGCTAGCTCTTTGAAACTTGACACAATAAAGCAGTTTCAAGTTCTATCTCTATGGTTTGTTTGCTGTTGATGTAGCCCTAAGCAGAGACTGGAGAGAATCACTTTCATGAAAGGGCCTGCCAAGGTTCCAAAAAACTACGAGTTGCCTGAAATCTCAGCACACACTTTTTCACCCAATCTTGATGAAACTTTCAGGTAATGATCAGTACACCAATCCCACTTGGCTCGCCAAATTTCATTTTTCTAGGTTAAACCGTTCGATGGCAATAACCGGTTTTATTTTGAGGTTTCACTCTGTTTTCTCCTATAGGGATACATGTATTTGGAACTCTAAATCAAACACGGTTTGTGCTAGCTCTTTGAAACTTGACACAATAAAGCAGTTTCAAGTTCTATCTCTATGGTTTGTTTGCTGTTGATGTAGCCCTAAGCAGAGACTGGCGAGAATCACTTTCATGGAAAGGGCCTGCCAAGCTTCCAAAAAACTACGAGTTGCCCGAAATCTCAGCAAACACTTTTTCACCCAATCTTGATGAAACTTTCAGGTAATGATCAGTACACCAATCCCACTTGGCTCGCCAAATTTCGTTCTTCTAGGTTAAGCCGGTCGTTGGCAGTAACCGGTTTCATTTTGAGGTTTCACTCTGTTTTCTCCTATAGGGATACATGTATTTGGAACTCTAAATCAAACACGGTTTGTGCTAGCTCTTTGAAACTTGACACAATAAAGCAGTTTCAAGTTCTATCTCTATGGTTTGTTTGCTGTTGATGTAGCCCTAAGCAGAGACTGGCGAGAATCACTTTCATGGAAAGGGCCTGCCAAGCTTCCAAAAAACAACGAGTTGCCCGAAATCTCAGCACACCCTTTTTCACCCAATCTTGATGAAACTTTCAGGTAATGATCAGTACACCAATCCCACTTGGCTCGCCAAATTTCGTTCTTCTAGGTTAAACCGTTCGTTGGCAGTAACCGGTTTCATTTTGAGGTTTCACTCTGTTTTCTCCTATAGGGATACATGTATTTGGAACTCTAAATCAAACACGGTTTGTGCTAGCTCTTTGAAACTTGACACAATAAAGCAGTTTCAAGTTCTATCTCTATGGTTTGTTTGCTGTTGATGTAGCCCTAAGCAGAGACTGGCGAGAATCACTTTCATGGAAAGGGCCTTCCAAGCTTCCAAAAAACTACGAGTTGCCCGAAATCTCAGCACACACTTTTTCACCCAATCTTGATGAAACTTTCAGGTAATGATCAGTACACCAATCCCACTTGGCTCGCCAAATTTCGTTCTTCTAGGTTAAACCGTTCGTTGGCAGTAACCGGTTTCATTTTGAGGTTTCACTCTGTTTTCTCCTATAGGGATACATGTATTTGGAACTCTAAATCAAACACGGTTTGTGCTAGCTCTTTGAAACTTGACACAATAAAGCAGTTTCAAGTTCTATCTCTATGGTTTGTTTGCTGTTGATGTAGCCCAAAGCAGAGACTGGCGAGAATCACTTTCATGGAAAGGGCCTGCCAAGCTTCCAAAAAACTACGAGTTGCCTGAAATCTCAGCACACCCTTTTTCACCCAATCTTGATGAAACTTTCAGGTAATGATCAGTACACCAATCCCACTTGGCTAGCCAAATTTCGTTCTTCTAGGTTAAACCGTTCGTTGGCAGTAACCGGTTTCATTTTGAGGTTTCACTCTGTTTTCTCCTATAGGGATACATGTATTTGGAACTCTAAATCAAACACGGTTTGTGCTAGCTCTTTGAAACTTGACACAATAAAGCAGTTTCAAGTTCTATCTCTATGGTTTGTTTGCTGTTGATGTAGCCCTAAGCAGAGACTGGCGAGAATAACTTTCATGGAAAGGGCCTGCCAAGCTTCCAAAAACTACGAGTTGCCTGAAATCTCAGCACACCCTTTTTCACCCAATCTTGATGAAACTTTCAGGTAATGATCAGTACACCAATCCCACTTGGCTCGCCAAATTTCGTTCTTCTAGGTTAAACTGTTCATTGGCAGTAACCGGTTTCATTTTGAGGTTTCACTCTGTTTTCTCCTATAGGGATACATGTATTTGGAACTCTAAATCAAACACGGTTTGTGCTAGCTCTTTGAAACTTGACACAATAAAGCAGTTTCAAGTTCTATCTCTATGGTTTGTTTGCTGTTGATATAGCCCTAAGCAGAGACTGGCGAGAATCACTTTCATGGAAAAAGCCTGCCAAGCTTCCAAAAAACTACGAGTTGCCTGAAATCTCAGCACACCCTTTTTCACCCAATCTTGATGAAACTTTCAGGTAATGATCAGTACACCAATCCCACTTGGCTCGCCAAATTTCGTTCTTCTAGGTTAAACCGTTCGTTGGCAGTAACCGGTTTCATTTTGAGGTTTCACTCTGTTTTCTCCTATAGGGATACATGTATTTGGAACTCTAAATCAAACACCGTTTGTGCTAGCTCTTTGAAACTTGACACAATAAAGCAGTTTCAAGTTCTATCTCTATGGTTTGTTTGCTGTTGATGTAGCCCTAAGCAGAGACTGGAGAGAATCACTTTCATGGAAAGGGCCTGCCAAGGTTCCAAAAAACTACGAGTTGCCTGAAATCTCAGCACACACTTTTTCACCCAATCTTGATGAAACTTTCAGGTAATGATCAGTACACCAATCCCACTTGGCTCGCCAAATTTCATTTTTCTAGGTTAAACCGTTCGATGGCAATAACCGGTTTTATTTTGAGGTTTCACTCTGTTTTCTCCTATAGGGATACATGTATTTGGAACTCTAAATCAAACACGGTTTGTGCTAGCTCTTTGAAACTTGACACAATAAAGCAGTTTCAAGTTCTATCTCTAGGGTTTGTTTGCTGTTGATGTAGCCCTAAGCAGAGACTGGCGAGAATCACTTTCATGGAAAGGGCCTGCCAAGCTTCCAAAAAACTACGAGTTGCCCGAAATCTCAGCAAACACTTTTTCACCCAATCTTGATGAAACTTTCAGGTAATGATCAGTACACCAATCCCACTTGGCTCGCCAAATTTCGTTCTTCTAGGTTAAGCCGGTCGTTGGCAGTAACCGGTTTCATTTTGAGGTTTCACTCTGTTTTCTCCTATAGGGATACATGTATTTGGAACTCTAAATCAAACACGGTTTGTGCTAGCTCTTTGAAACTTGACACAATAAAGCAGTTTCAAGTTCTATCTCTATGGTTTGTTTGCTGTTGATGTAGCCCTAAGCAGAGACTGGCGAGAATCACTTTCATGGAAAGGGCCTGCCAAGCTTCCAAAAAACAACGAGTTGCCCGAAATCTCAGCACACCCTTTTTCACCCAATCTTGATGAAACTTTCAGGTAATGATCAGTACACCAATCCCACTTGGCTCGCCAAATTTCGTTCTTCTAGGTTAAACCGTTCGTTGGCAGTAACCGGTTTCATTTTGAGGTTTCACTCTGTTTTCTCCTATAGGGATACATGTATTTGGAAATCTAAATCAAACACGGTTTGTGCTAGCTCTTTGAAACTTGACACAATAAAGCAGTTTCAAGTTCTATCTCTATGGTTTGTTTGCTGTTGATGTAGCCCTAAGCAGAGACTGGCGAGAATCACTTTCATGGAAAGGGCCTGCCAAGCTTCCAAAAAACTACGAGTTGCCCGAAATCTCAGCACACCCTTTTTCACCCAATCTTGATGAAACTTTCAGGTAATGATCAGTACACCAATCCCACTTGGCTTGCCAAATTTCGTTCTTCTAGGTTAAACCGTTCGTTGGCAGTAACCGGTTTCATTTTGAGGTTTCACTCTGTTTTCTCCTATAGGGATACATGTATTTGGAACTCTAAATCAAACACGGTTTGTGCTAGCTCTTTGAAACTTGACACAATAAAGCAGTTTCAAGTTCTATCTCTATGGTTTGTTTGCTGTTGATGTAGCCCTAAGCAGAGACTGGCGAGAATCACTTTCATGGAAAGGCCTGCCAAGCTTCCAAAAAACTACGAGTTGCCTGAAATCTCAGCACAACTTTTTCACCCAATCTTGATGAAACTTTCAGGTAATGATCAGTACACCAATCCCACTTGGCTCGCCAAATTTCGTTCTTCTAGGTTAAACTGGTAGTTGGCAGTAACCGGTTTCATTTTGAGGTTTCACTCTGTTTTCTCCTATAGGGATACATGTATTTGGAAATCTAAATCAAACACGGTTTGTGCTAGCTCTTTGAAAATTGACACAATAAAGCAGTTTCAAGTTCTATCTCTATGGTTTGTTTGCTGTTGATAATAGCCCTAAGCAGAGACTGGCGAGAATCACTTTCATGGAAAGGGCCTGCCAAGCATCCAAAAAACTACGAGTTGCCCGAAATCTCAGCACACCCTTTTTCACCCAATCTTGATGAAACTTTCAGGTAATGATCAGTACACCAATCCCACTTGGCTCGCCAAATTTCGTTCTTCCAGGTTAAACCGTTCGTTGGCAGTAACCGGTTTCCTTTTGAGGTTTCACTCTGTTTTCTCCTATAGGGATACATGTATTTGGAACTCCAAATCAAACACGGTTTGTGCTAGCTGTTTGAAACTTGACACAATAAAGCAGTTTCAAGTTCTATCTCTATGGTTTGTTTGCTGTTGATGTAGCCCTAAGCAGAGACTGGCGAGAATCACTTTCATGAAAAGGGCCTGCCAAGCTTCCAAAAAACTACGAGTTGCCTGAAATCTCAGCACACCCTTTTTCACCCAATCTTGATGAAACTTTCAGGTAATGATCAGTACACAAATCCCACTTGGCTCGCCAAATTTCGTTCTTCTAGGTGAAACCGGTCGTTGGCAGTAACCGGTTTAATTTTGAGGTTTCACTCTGTTTTCTCCTATAGGGATACATGTATTTGGAACTCTAAATCAAACACGGTTTGTGCTAGCTCTTTGAAACTTGACACAATAAAGCAGATTCAAGTTCTATCTCTATGGTTTGTTTGCTGTTGATGTAGCCCTAAGCAGAGACTGGCGAGAATCACTTTCATGGAAAGGGCCTGCCAAGCTTCCAAAAAACTACGAGTTTCCTGAAATCTCAGCACACCCTTTTTCACCCAATCTTGATGAAACTTTCAGGTAATGATCAGTACACCAATCCCACTTGGCTCGCCAAATTTCGTTCTTCTAGGTTAAACCGTTCGTTGGCAGTAACCGGTTTCATTTTGAGGTTTCACTCTGTTTTCTCCTATAGGGATACATGTATTTGGAACTCTAAATCAAACAAGGTTTGTGCTAGCTCTTTGAAACTTGACACAATAAAGCAGTTTCAAGTTCCATCTCTATGGTTTGTTTGCTGTTGATGTAGCCCCTAAGGAGAGACTGGCGAGAATCACTTTCATGGAAAGGGCCTGCCAAGCTTCCAAAAAACTACGAGTTGCCCGAAATCTCAGCACACAACTTTTCACCCAATCTTGATGAAACTTTCAGGTAATGATCAGTACACCAATCCCACTTGGCTTGCCAAATTTCGTTCTTCTAGGTTAAACCGTTCGTTGGCAGTAACCGGTTTCATTTTGAGGTTTCACTCTGTTTTCTCCTATAGGGATACATGTATTTGGAACTCTAAATCAAACACAGTTTGTGCTAGCTCTTTGAAACTTGACAAAATAAAGCAGTTTCAAGTTCTATCTCTATGGTTTGTTTGCTGTTGATGTAGCCCTAAGCAGAGACCTGCGAGAATCACATTCATGGAAAGGGCCTGCCAAGCTTCCAAAAAACTACGAGTTGCCCGAAATCTCAGCACACCCTTTTTCACCCAATCTTGATGAACCTTTCAGGTAATGATCAGTATACCAATCCCACTTGGCTCGCCAAATTTCGTTCTTCTAGGTTAAAACCGTTCGTTGGCATTAACCGGTTTCATTTTGAGGTTTCACTCTGTTTTCTCGTATAGGGATACATGTATTTGGAACTCTAAATCAAACACGGTTTGTGCTAGCTCTTTGAAACTTGACACAATAAAGCAGTTTCAACTTCTATCTCTATGGTTTGTTTGCTGTTGATGTAGCCCTAAGCAGAGACTGGCGAGAATCACTTTCATGGAAAGGGCCTGCCAAGCTTCCAAAAAACTACGAGTTGCCCGAAATCTCAGCACACCCTTTTTCACCCAATCTTGATGAAACTTTCAGGTAATGATCAGTACACCAATCCCACTTGGCTCGCCAAATTTCGTTCTTCTAGGTTAAACCGTTCGTTGGCATTAACCGGTTTCATTTTGAGGTTTCACTCTGTTTTCTCGTATAGGGATACATATATTTGGAACTCTAAATCAAACACAGTTTTGTGCTAGCTCTTTGAAACTTGACACAATAAAGCAGTTTCAACTTCTATCTCTATGGTTTGTTTGCTGTTGATGTAGCCCTAAGCAGAGACTGGCGAGAATCACTTTCATGGAAAGGGCCTGCCAAGCTTCCAAAAAACTACGAGTTGACCGAAATCTCAGCACACCCTTTTTCACCCAATCTTGATGAAACTTTCAGGTAATGATCAGTACACCAATCCCACTTGGATCGCCAAATTTCGTTCTTCTAGGTTAAACCGTTCGTTGGCAGTAACCGGTTTAATTTTGAGGTTTCACTCTGTTTTCTCGTATAGGGATACATGTATTTGGAACTCTAAATCAAACACGGTTTGTGCTAGCTCTTTGAAACTTGACACAATAAAGCAGTTTCAACTTCTATCTCTATGGTTTGTTTGCTGTTGATGTAGCCCTAAGCAGAGACTGGCGAGAATCACTTTCATGGAAAGGGCCTGCCAAGCTTCCAAAAAACTACGAGTTGCCCGAAATCTCAGCACACCCTTTTTCACCCAATCTTGATGAAACTTTCAGGTAATGATCAGTACACCAATCCCACTTGGCTCGCCAAATTTCGTTCTTCTAGGTTAAACCGTTCGTTGGCATTAACCGGTTTCATTTTGAGGTTTCACTCTGTTTTCTCGTATAGGGATACATGTATTTGGAACTCTAAATCAAACACAGTTTGTGCTAGCTCTTTGAAACTTGACACAATAAAGCAGTTTCAACTTCTATCTCTATGGTTTGTTTGCTGTTGATGTAGCCCTAAGCAGAGACTGGCGAGAATCACTTTCATGGAAAGGGTCTGCCAAGCTTCCAAAAACTACGAGTTGCCCGAAATCTCAGCACACCCTTTTTCACCCAATCTTGATGAAACTTTCAGGTAATGATCAGTACACCAATCCCACTTGGCTCGCCAAATTTCGTTCTTCTAGGTTAAACCGTTCGTTGGCAGTAACCGGTTTAATTTTGAGGTTTCACTCTGTTTTCTCCTATAGGGATACATGTATTTGGAACTCTAAATCAAACACGGTTTGTGCTAGCTCTTTGAAACTTGACACAATAAAGCAGATTCAAGTTATCTCTATGGTTTGTTTGCTGTTGATGTAGCCCTAAGCAGAGACTGGCGAGAATCACTTTCATGGAAAGGGCCTGCCAAGCTTCCAAAAAACTACGAGTTTCCTGAAATCTCAGCACACCCTTTTTCACCCAATCTTGATGAAACTTTCAGGTAATGATCAGTACACCAATCCCACTTGGCTCGCCAAATTTCGTTCTTCTAGGTTAAACCGTTCGTTGGCAGTAACCGGTTTAATTTTGAGGTTTCACTCTGTTTTCTCCTATAGGGATACATGTATTTGGAACTCTAAATCAAACACGGTTTGTGCTAGCTCTTTGAAACTTGACACAATAAAGCAGTTTCAAGTTCTATCTCTATGGTTTGTTTGCTGTTGATGTAGCCCTAAGCAGAGACTGGCGAGAATCACTTTCATGGAAAGGGCCTGCCAAGCTTCCAAAAAACTACGAGTTGCCTGAAATCTCAGCACACCCTTTTTCACCCAATCTTGATGAAACTTTCAGGTAATGATCAGTACACCAATCCCACTTGGCTCGCCAAATTTCGTTCTTCTAGGTTAAACCGTTCGTTGGCAGTAACCGGTTTCATTTTGAGGTTTCACTCTGTTTTCTCCTATAGGTATACATGTATTTGGAACTCTAAATCAAACACGGTTTGTGCTAGCTCTTTGAAACTTGACACAATAAAGCAGATTCAAGTTCTATCTCTATGGTTTGTTTGCTGTTGATGTAGCCCTAAGCAGAGACTGGCGAGAATCACTTTCATGGAAAGGGCCTGCCAAGCTTCCAAAAAACTACGAGTTTCCTGAAATCTCAGCACACCCTTTTTCACCCAATCTTGATGAAACTTTCAGGTAATGATCAGTACACCAATCCCACTTGGCTCGCCAAATTTCGTTCTTCTAGGTTAAACCGTTCGTTGGCAGTAACCGGTTTAATTTTGAGGTTTCACTCTGTTTTCTCCTATAGGGATACATGTATTTGGAACTCTAAATCAAACACGGTTTGTGCTAGCTCTTTGAAACTTGACACAATAAAGCAGTTTCAAGTTCTATCTCTATGGTTTGTTTGCTGTTGATGTAGCCCTAAGCAGAGACTGGCGAGAATCACTTTCATGGAAAGGGCCTGCCAAGCTTCCAAAAAACTACGAGTTGCCTGAAATCTCAGCACACCCTTTTTCACCCAATCTTGATGAAACTTTCAGGTAATGATCAGTACACCAATCCCACTTGGCTCGCCAAATTTCGTTCTTCCAGGTTAAACCGTTCGTTGGCAGTAACCGGTTTCATTTTGAGGTTTCACTCTGTTTTCTCGTATAGGGATACATGTATTTGGAACTCTAAATCAAACACGGTTTGTGCTAGCTCTTTGAAACTTGACACAATAAAGCAGTTTCAAGTTCTATCTCTATGGTTTGTTTGCTGTTGATGTAGCCCTAAGCAGAGACTAGCGAGAATCACTTTCATGGAAAGGGCCTGCCAAGCTTCCAAAAAACTACGAGTTGCCTGAAATCTCAGCAAACCCTTTTTCACCAAATCTTGATGAAACTTTCAGGTAATGATCAGTACACCAATCCCACGTGGCTTGCCAAATTTCGTTCTTCTAGGTTAAACCGTTCGTTGGCAGTAAACGGTTTCATTTTGAGGTTTCACTCTGTTTTCTCCTATAGGGATACATGTATTTGGAACTCTCAATCAAACACGGTTTGTGCTAGCTCTTTGAAACTTGACACAATAAAGCAGTTTCAAGTTCTATCTCTATGGATTGTTTGCCGTTGATGTAGCCCTAAGCAGAGACTGGCGAGAATCACTTTCATGAAAAGGGCCTGCCAAGCTTCCAAAAAACTACGAGTTGCCTGAAATCTCAGCACAACTTTTTCACCCAATCTTGATGAAACTTTCAGGTAATGATCAGTACACCAATCCCACTTGGCTCGCCAAATTTCGTTCTTCTAGGTTAAACTGGTCGTTGGCAGTAACCGGTTTCATTTTGAGGTTTCACTCTGTTTTCTCCTATAGGGATACATGTATTTGGAACTCTAAATCAAACACGGTTTGTGCTAGCTCTTTGAAACTTGACACAATAAAGCAGTTTCAAGTTCTATCTCTATGGTTTGTTTGCTGTTGATATAGCCCTAAGCAGAGACTGGCGAGAATCACTTTCATTGAAAGGGCCTGCCAAGCTTCCAAAAAACTACGAGTTGCCCGAAATCTCAGCACACCCTTTTTCACCCAATCTTGATGAAACTTTCAGGTAATGATCAGTACACCAATCCCACTTGGCTCGCCAAATTTCGTTCTTCTAGGTTAAACCGTTCGTTGGCAGTAACCGGTTTCATTTTGAGGTTTCACTCTGTTTTCTCCTATAGGGATACATGTATTTGGAACTCTAAATCAAACACGGTTTGTGCTAGCTCTTTGAAACTTGACACAATAAAGCAGTTTCAAGTTCTATCTCTATGGTTTGTTTGCTGTTGATGTAGCCCTAAGCAGAGACTGGCGAGAATCACTTTCATGGAAAGGGCCTGCCAAGCTTCCAAAAAAATACGAGTTGCCTAAAATCACAGCACACCCGTTTTCACCCAATCTTGATGAAACTTTCAGGTAATGATCAGTACACCAATCCCACTTGGCTCGCCAAATTTCGTTCTTCCAGGTTAAACCGTTCGTTGGCAGTAACCGGTTTCATTTTGAGGTTTCACTCTCTTTTCTCCTATAGGGATACATGTATTTGGAACTCCAAATCAAACACGGTTTGTGCTAGCTCTTTGAAACTTGACACAATAAAGCAGTTTCACGTTCTATCTCTATGGTTTGTTTGCTGTTGATGTAGCCCTAAGCAGAGACTGGCGAGAATCACTTTCATGGAAAGGGCCTGCCAAGCTTCCAAAAAACTACGAGTTGCCCGAAATCTCACCACACCCTTTTTCACCCAATCTTGATGAAACTTTCAGGTAATGATCAGTACACCGATCCCACTTGGCTCGCCAAATTTCGTTCTTCCAGGTTAAACCGTTCGTTGGCAGTAACCGGTTTCATTTTGAGGTTTCACTCTGTTTTCTCCTATAGGGATACATGTATTTGGAACTCTAAATCAAACACGGTTTGTGCTAGCTCTTGAAACTTGACACAATAAAGCAGTTTCAAGTTCTATCTCTATGGTTTGTTTGCTGTTGATGTAGCCCTAAGCAGAGACTGGCGAGAATCACTTTCATGGAAAGGGCCTGCCAAGCTTCCAAAAAACTACGAGTTGCCCGAAATCTCAGCACACACCTTTTCACCCAATCTTGATGAAACTTTCAGGTAATGATCAGTACACCAATCCCACTTGGCTTGCCAAATTTCGTTCTTCTAGGTTAAACCGTTCGTTGGCAGTAACCGGTTTCACTTTGAGGTTTCACTCTGTTTTCTCCTATAGGGATACATGTATTTGGAACTCTAAATCAAACACAGTTTGTGCTAGCTCTTTGAAACTTGACACAATAAAGCAGTTTCAAGTTCTATCTCTATGGTTTGTTTGCTGTTGATGTAGCCCTAAGCAGAGACTGGCGAGAATCACTTTCATGGAAAGGGCCTGCCAAGGTTCCAAAAAACTACGAGTTGCCCGAAATCTCAGCACACCCTTTTTCACCCAATCTTGATGAAACTTTCAGGTAATGATCAGTACACCAATCCCACTTGGCTCGCCAAATTTCGTTCTTCTAGGTTAAACCGTTCGTTGGCATTAACCGGTTTCATTTTGAGGTTTCACTCTGTTTTCTCGTATAGGGATACATGTATTTGGAACTCTAAATCAAACACGGTTTGTGCTAGCTCTTTGAAACTTGACACAATAAAGCAGTTTCAAGTTCTATCTCTATGGTTTGTTTGCTGTTGATGTAGCCCTAAGCAGAGACTGGCGAGAATCACTTTCATGGAAAGGGCCTGCCAAGCATCCAAAAAACTACGAGTTGCCCGAAATCTCAGCACACCCTTTTTCACCCAATCTTGATGAAACTTTCAGGTAATGATCAGTACACCAATCCCACTTGGCTCGCCAAATTTTGTTCTTCTAGGTTAAACTGGTCGTTGGCAGTAACCGGTTTCACTTTGAGGTTTCACTCTGTTTTCTCCTATAGGGATACATGTATTTGGAACTCTAAATCAAACACGGTTTGTGCTAGCTCTTTGAAACTTGACACAATAAAGCAGTTTCAAGTTCTATCTCTATGGTTTGTTTGCTGTTGATATAGCCCTAAGCAGAGACTGGCGAGAATCACTTTCATTGAAAGGGCCTGCCAAGCTTCCAAAAAACTACGAGTTGCCGGAAATCTCAGCACACCCTTTTTCACCCAATCTTGATGAAACTTTCAGGTAATGATCAGTACACCAATCCCACTTGGCTCGCCAAATTTCGTTCTTCTAGGTTAAACCGTTCGTTGGCAGTAACCGGTTTCATTTTGAGGTTTCACTCTGTTTTCTCCTATAGGGATACATGTATTTGGAACTCTAAATCAAACACAGTTTGTGCTAGCTCTTTGAAACTTGACACAATAAAGCAGTTTCAAGTTCTATCTCTATGGTTTGTTTGCTGTTGATGTAGCCCTAAGCAGAGACTGGCGAGAATCACTTTCATGGAAAGGGCCTGCCAAGCTTCCAAAAAAATACGAGTTGCCTGAAATCACAGCACACCCTTTTTCACCCAATCTTGATGAAACTTTCAGGTAATGATCAGTACACCAATCCCACTTGGCTCGCCAAATTTCGTTCTTCCAAGGTTAAACCGTTCGTTGGCAGTAACCGGTTTCATTTTGAGGTTTCACTCTCTTTTCTCCTATAGGGATACATGTATTTGGAACTCCAAATCAAACACGGTTTGTGCTAGCTCTTTGAAACTTGACACAATAAAGCAGTTTCAAGTTCTATCTCTATGGTTTGTTTGCTGTTGATGTAGCCCTAAGCAGAGACTGGCGAGAATCACTTTCATGGAAAGGGCCTGCCAAGCTTCCAAAAAACTACGAGTTGCCCGAAATCTCACCACACCCTTTTTCACCCAATCTTGATGAAACTTTCAGGTAATGATCAGTACACCAATCCCACTTGGCTCGCCAAATTTCGTTCTTCCAGGTTAAACCGTTCGTTGGCAGTAACCCGTTGCATTTTGAGGTTTCACTCTGTTTTCTCCTATAGGGATACATGTATTTGGAACTCCAAATCAAACACGGTTTGTGCTAGCTCTTTGAAACTTGACACAATAAAGCAGTTTCAAGTTCTATCTCTATGGTTTGTTTGCTGTTGATGTAGCCCTAAGCAGAGACTGGCGAGAATCACTTTCATGGAAAGGGCCTGCCAAGCTTCCAAAAAACTACGAGTTGCCCGAAATCTCACCACACCCTTTTTCACCCAATCTTGATGAAACTTTCAGGTAATGATCAGTACACCAATCCCACTTGGCTCGCCAAATTTCGTTCTTCCAGGTTAAACCGTTCGTTGGCAGTAACCCGTTGCATTTTGAGGTTTCACTCTGTTTTCTCCTATAGGGATACATGTATTTGGAAATCCAAATCAAACACGGTTTGTGCTAGCTCTTTGAAACTTGACACAATAAAGCAGTTTCAAGTTCTATCTCTATGGTTTGTTTGCTGTTGATGTAGCCCTAAGCAGAGACTAGCGAGAATCACTTTCATGGAAAGGGCCTGCCAAGCTTCCAAAAAACTACGAGTTGCCTGAAATCTCAGCACACCCTTTTTCACCCAATCTTGATGAAACTTTCAGGTAATGATCAGTACACCAATCCCACATGGCTCGCCAAATTTCGTTCTTCTAGGTTAAACCGTTCGTTGGCAGTAAACGGTTTCATTTTGAGGTTTCACTCTGTTTTCTCCTATAGGGATACATGTATTTGGAACTCTAAATCAAACACGGTTTGTGCTAGCTCTTTGAAACTTGACACAATAAAGCAGTTTCAAGTTCTATCTCTATGGTTTGTTTGCCGTTGATGTAGCCCTAAGCAGAGACTGGCGAGAATCACTTTCATGAAAAGGGCCTGCCAAGCTTCCAAAAAACTACGAGTTGCCTGAAATCTCAGCACAACTTTTTCACCCAATCTTGATGAAACTTTCAGGTAATGATCAGTACACCAATCCCACTTGGCTCGCCAAATTTCGTTCTTCTAGGTTAAACTGGTCGTTGGCAGTAACCGGTTTCATTTTGAGGTTTCACTCTGTTTTCTCCTATAGGGATACATGTATTTGGAACTCTAAATCAAACACGGTTTGTGCTAGCTCTTTGAAACTTGACACAATAAAGCAGTTTCAAGTTCTATCTCTATGGTTTGTTTGCTGTTGATATAGCCCTAAGCAGAGACTGGCGAGAATCACTTTCATGGAAAGGGCCTGCCTAGCTTCAAAAAAACTACGAGTTGCCCGAAATCTCACCACACCCTTTTTCACCCAATCTTGATGAAACTTTCAGGTAATGATCAGTACACCAATCCCACTTGGCTCGCCAAATTTCGTTCTTCCAGGTTAAACCGTTCGTTGGCAGTAACCGGTTTCATTTTGAGGTTTCACTCTGTTTTCTCGTTTAGGGATACATGTATTTGGAACTCTAAATCAAACACGGTTTGTGCTAGCTCTTGAAACTTGACACAATAAAGCAGTTTCAAGTTCTATCTCTATGGTTTGTTTGCTGTTGATGTAGCCCTAAGCAGAGACTGGCGAGAATCACTTTCATGGAAAGGGCCTGCCAAGCTTCCAAAAAACTACGAGTTGCCCGAAATCTCAGCACACACCTTTTCACCCAATCTTGATGAAACTTTCAGGTAATGATCAGTACACCAATCCCACTTGGCTTGCCAAATTTCGTTCTTCTAGGTTAAACCGTTCGTTGGCAGTAACCGGTTTCACTTTGAGGTTTCACTCTGTTTTCTCCTATAGGGATACATGTATTTGGAACTCTAAATCAAACACAGTTTGTGCTAGCTCTTTGAAACTTGACACAATAAAGCAGTTTCAAGTTCTATCTCTATGGTTTGTTTGCTGTTGATGTAGCCCTAAGCAGAGACTGGCGAGAATCACTTTCATGGAAAGGGCCTGCCAAGGTTCCAAAAAACTACGAGTTGCCCGAAATCTCAGCACACCCTTTTTCACCCAATCTTGATGAAACTTTCAGGTAATGATCAGTACACCAATCCCACTTGGCTCGCCAAATTTCGTTCTTCTAGGTTAAACCGTTCGTTGGCATTAACCGGTTTCATTTTGAGGTTTCACTCTGTTTTCTCGTATAGGGATACATGTATTTGGAACTCTAAATCAAACACGGTTTGTGCTAGCTCTTTGAAACTTGACACAATAAAGCAGTTTCAAGTTCTATCTCTATGGTTTGTTTGCTGTTGATGTAGCCCTAAGCAGAGACTGGCGAGAATCACTTTCATGGAAAGGGCCTGCCAAGCATCCAAAAAACTACGAGTTGCCCGAAATCTCAGCACACCCTTTTTCACCCAATCTTGATGAAACTTTCAGGTAATGATCAGTACACCAATCCCACTTGGCTCGCCAAATTTTGTTCTTCTAGGTTAAACTGGTCGTTGGCAGTAACCGGTTTCATTTTGAGGTTTCACTCTGTTTTCTCCTATAGGGATACATGTATTTGGAACTCTAAATCAAACACGGTTTGTGCTAGCTCTTTGAAACTTGACACAATAAAGCAGTTTCAAGTTCTATCTCTATGGTTTGTTTGCTGTTGATGTAGCCCTAAGCAGAGACTGGCGAGAATCACTTTCATGGAAAGGGCCTGCCAAGCTTCCAAAAAACTACGAGTTGCCTGAAATCTCACCACACCCTTTTTCACCCAATCTTGATGAAACTTTCAGGTAATGATCAGTACACCAATCCCACTTGGCTCGCCAAATTTCGTTCTTCCAGGTTAAACCGTTCGTTGGCATTAACCGGTTTCATTTTGAGGTTTCACTCTGTTTTCTCCTATAGGGATACATGTATTTGGAAATCCAAATCAAACACGGTTTGTGCTAGCTCTTTGAAACTTGACACAATAAAGCAGTTTCAAGTTCTATCTCTATGGTTTGTTTGCTGTTGATGTAGCCCTAAGCAGAGACTGGCGAGAATCACTTTCATGGAAAGGGCCTGCCAAGCTTCCAAAAAACTACGAGTTGCCTGAAATCTCACCACACCCTTTTTCACCCAATCTTGATGAAACTTTCAGGTAATGATCAGTACACCAATCCCACTTGGCTCGCCAAATTTCGTTCTTCTAGGTTAAACCGTTCGTTGGCAGTAACCGGTTTCATTTTGAGGTTTCACTCTGTTTTCTCCTATAGGGATACATGTATTTGGAACTCTAAATCAAACACGGTTTGTGCTAGCTCTTTGAAACTTGACACAATAAAGCAGTTTCAAGTTCTATCTCTATGGTTTGTATGCTGTTGATGTAGCCCTAAGCAGAGACTGGCGAGAATCACTTTCATGGAAAGGGCCTGCCAAGATTCCAAAAAACTACGAGTTGCCCGAAATCTCAGCACACACTTTTTCACCCAATCTTGATGAAACTTTCAGGTAATGATCAGTACACCAATCCCACTTGGCTCGCCAAATTTCGTTCTTCTAGGTTAAACCGTTCTTTGCAGTAACAGGTTTCATTTTGAGGTTTCACTCTGTTTTCTCCTATAGGGATACATGTATTTGGAACTCTAAATCAAACACCGTTTGTGCTAGCTCTTTGAAACTTGACACAATAAAGCAGTTTCAAGTTCTATCTCTATGGTTTGTTTGCTGTTGATGTAGCCCTAAGCAGAGACTGGCGAGAATCACTTTCATGGAAAGGGCCTGCCTAGCTTCAAAAAAACTACGAGTTTCCTGAAATCTCAGCACACCCTTTTCCACCCAATCTTGATGAAACTTTCAGGTAATGATCAGTACTCCAATCCCACTTGGCTCGCCAAATTTCGTTCTTCTAGGTTAAACCGTTCGTTGGCAGTAACCGGTTTCATTTTGAGGTTTCACTCTGTTTTCTCCTATAGGGATACATGTATTTGGAACTCTAAATCAAACACGGTTTGTGCTAGCTCTTTGAAACTTGACACAATAAAGCAGTTTCAAGTTCTATCTCTATGGTTTGTTTGCCGTTGATGTCGCCCTAAGCAGAGACTGGCGAGAATCACTTTCATGGAAAGGGCCTGCCATGCTTCCAAAAAACTACGAGTTGCCTGAAATCTCAGCACACCCTTTTTCACCCAATCTTGATGAAACTTTCAGGTAATGATCAGTACACCAATCCCACTTGGCTGGCCAAATTTCGTTCTTCTAGGTTAAACCGTTCGTTGGCAGTAACCGGTTTCATTTTGAGGTTTCACTCTGTTTTCTCCTATAGGGATACATGTATTTGGAACTCGAAATCAAACACGGTTTGTGCTAGCTCTTTGAAACTTGACACAATAAAGCAGTTTCAAGTTCTTTCTCTATGGTTTGTTTGCCGTTGATGTAGCCCTAAGCAGAGACTGGCGAGAATCACTTTCATGAAAAGGGCCTGCCAAGCTTCCAAAAAACTACGAGTTGCCTGAAATCTCAGCACAACTTTTTCACCCAATCTTGATGAAAGTTTCAGGTAATGATCAGTACACCAATCCCACTTGGCTGGCCAAATTTCGTTCTTCTAGGTTAAACCGGTCGTTGGAAGTAACCGGTTTCATTTTGAGGTTTCACTCTGTTTTCTCCTATAGGGATACATGTATTTGGAACTCTAAATCAAACACGGTTTGTGCTAGCTCTTTGAAACTTGACACAATAAAGCAGTTTCAAGTTCTATCTCTATGGTTTGTTTGCTGTTGATGTAGCCCTAAGCAGAGACTGGCGAGAATCACTTTCATGGAAAGGGCCTGCCAAGCTTCCAAAAAACTACGAGTTGCCCGAAATCTCAGCACACCCTTTTTCACCCAATCTTGATGAAACTTTCAGGTAATGATCAGTACACCAATCCACTTGGCTCGCCAAATTTCGTTCTTCTAGGTTAAACCGTTCGTTGGCAGTAACCGGTTTCATTTTGAGGTTTCACTCTGTTTTCTCCTATAGGGATACATGTATTTGGAACTCTAAATCAAACACGGTTTGTGCTAGCTATTTGAAACTTGACACAATAAAGCAGTTTCAAGTTCTATCTCTATGGTTTGTTTGCTGTTGATGTAGCCCTAAGCAGAGACTGGCGAGAATCACGTTCATGGAAAGGGCCTGCCAAGCTTCCAAAAAACTACGAGTTGCCTGAAATCTCAGCACACACCTTTTCACCCAATCTTGATGAAACTTTCAGGTAATGATCAGTACACCAATCCGACTGGGCTCGCCAAATTTCGTTCTTCTAGGTTAAACCGTTCGTTGGCAGTAACCGGTTTCATTTTGAGGTTTCACTCTGTTTTCTCCTATAGGGATACATGTATTTGGAACTCTAAATCAAACACGGTTTGTGCTAGCTCTTTGAAACTTGACACAATAAAGCAGTTTCAAGTTCTATCTCTATGGTTTGTTTGCTGTTGATGTAGCCCTAAGCAGAGACTGGCGAGAATCACTTTCATGGAAAGGGCCTGCCAAGCTTCCAAAAAACTACGAGTTGCCCGAAATCTCAGCACACCCTTTTTCACCCAATCTTGATGAAACTTTCAGGTAATGATCAGTACACCAATCCCACTTGGCTCGCCAAATTTCGTTCTTCTAGGTTAAACCGTTCGTTGGCAGTAACCGGTTTCATTTTGAGGTTTCACTCTGTTTTCTCCTATAGGGATACATGTATTTGGAACTCTAAATCAAACACGGTTTGTGCTAGCTCTTTGAAACTTGACACAATAAAGCAGTTTCAAGTTCTATCTCTATGGTTTGTTTGCCGTTGATGTAGCCTTAAGCAGAGACTGGCGAGAATCACTTTCATGAAAAGGGCCTGCCAAGCTTCCAAAAAACTACGAGTTGCCTGAAATCTCAGCACAACTTTTTCACCCAATCTTGATGAAACTTTCATGTAATGATCAGTTCACCAATCCCACTTGGCTCGCCAAATTTCGTTCTTCTAGGTTAAACCGTTCGTTGGCAGTAACCGGTTTCATTTTGAGGTTTCACTCTGTTTTCTCGTATTGGGATACATGTATTTGGAACTCTAAATCAAACACGGTTTGTGCTAGCTCTTTGAAACTTGACACAATAAAGCAGTTTCAAGTTCTATCTCTATGGTTTGTTTGCTGTTGATGTAGCCCTAAGCAGAGACTGGCGAGAATCACTTTCATGGAAAGGGCCTGCCAAGCTTCCAAAAAACTACGAGTTGCCTGAAATCTCAGCACACCCTTTTTCACCCAATCTTGATGAAACTTTCAGGTAATGCTCAGTACACCAATCCCACTTGGCTCGCCAAATTTCGTTCTTCCAGGTTAAACCGTTCATTGGCAGTAACCCGTTGCATTTTGAGGTTTCACTCTGTTTTCTCCTATAGGGATACATGTATTTGGAACTCCAAATCAAACACGGTTTGTGCTAGCTCTTTAAAACTTGACACAATAAAGCAGTTTCAAGTTCTATCTCTATGGTTTGTTTGCTGTTGATGTAGCCCTAAGCAGAGACTGGCGAGAATCACTTTCATAAAAAGGGCCTGCCAAGCTTCCAAAAAACTACGAGTTGCCTGAAATCTCAGCACACACTTTTTCACCCAATCTTGATGAAACTTTCAGGTAATGATCAGTACACCAATCCCACTTGGCTCGCCAAATTTCGTTCTTCTAGGTTAAACCGGTCATTGGCAGTAACCGGTTTCATTTTGAGGTTTCACTCTGTTTTCTTCTATAGGGATACATGTATTTGGAAATCCAAATCAAACACGGTTTGTGCTAGCTCTTTGAAACTTGACACAATAAAGCAGTTTCAAGTTCTATCTCTATGGTTTGTTTGCTGTTGATGTAGCCCTAAGCAGAGACTGGCGAGAATCACTTTCATGGAAAGGGCCTGCCAAGCTTCCAAAAAACTACGAGTTGCCTGAAATCTCAGCACACCCTTTTTCACCCAATCTTGATGAAACTTTCAGGTAATGATCAGTACACCAATCCCACTTGGCTCGCCAAATTTCGTTCTTCTAGGTTAAACCGTTCGTTGGCAGTAAGCGGTTTCATTTTGAGGTTTCACTCTGTTTTCTCCTATAGGGATACATGTATTTGGAACTCTAAATCAAACACGGTTTGTGCTAGCTCTTTGAAACTTGACACAATAAAGCAGTTTCAAGTTCTATCTCTATGGTTTGTATGCTGTTGATGTAGCCCTAAGCAGAGACTGGCGAGAATCACTTTCATGGAAAGGGCCTGCCAAGATTCCAAAAAACTACGAGTTGCCTGAAATCTCAGCACACACTTTTTCACCCAATCTTGATGAAACTTTCAGGTAATGATCAGTACACCAATCCCACTTGGCTCGCCAAATTTCGTTCTTCTAGGTTAAACCGTTCGTTGGCAGTAACCGGTTTCATTTTGAGGTTTCACTCTGTTTTCTCCTATAGGGATACATGTATTTGGAACTCTAAATCAAACACGGTTTGTGCTAGCTCTTTGAAACTTGACACAATAAAGCAGTTTCAAGTTCTATCTCTATGGTTTGTTTGCTGTTGATGTAGCCCTAAGCAGAGACTGGCGAGAATCACTTTCATGGAAAGGGCCTGCCTAGCTTCCAAAAAACTACGAGTTTCCTGAAATCTCAGCACACCCTTTTCCACCCAATCTTGATGAAACTTTCAGGTAATGATCAGTACTCCAATCCCACTTGGCTCGCCAAATTTCGTTCTTCTAGGTTAAACCGTTCGTTGGCAGTAACCGGTTTCATTTTGAGGTTTCACTCTGTTTTCTCGTATTGGGATACATGTATTTGGAACTCTAAATCAAACACGGTTTGTGCTAGCTCTTTGAAACTTGACACAATAAAGCAGTTTCAAGTTCTATCTCTATGGTTTGTTTGCTGTTGATGTAGCCCTAAGCAGAGACTGGCGAGAATCACTTTCATGGAAAGGGCCTGCCAAGCTTCCAAAAAACTACGAGTTGCCTGAAATCTCAGCACACCCTTTTTCACCCAATCTTGATGAAACTTTCAGGTAATGCTCAGTACACCAATCCCACTTGGCTCGCCAAATTTCGTTCTTCCAGGTTAAACCGTTCATTGGCAGTAACCCGTTGCATTTTGAGGTTTCACTCTGTTTTCTCCTATAGGGATACATGTATTTGGAACTCCAAATCAAACACGGTTTGTGCTAGCTCTTTAAAACTTGACACAGTAAAGCAGTTTCAAGTTCTATCTCTATGGTTTGTTTGCTGTTGATGTAGCCCTAAGCAGAGACTGGCGAGAATCACTTTCATAAAAAGGGCCTGCCAAGCTTCCAAAAAACTACGAGTTGCCTGAAATCTCAGCACACACTTTTTCACCCAATCTTGATGAAACTTTCAGGTAATGATCAGTACACCAATCCCACTTGGCTCGCCAAATTTCGTTCTTCTAGGTTAAACCGTTCGTTGGCAGTAACCGGTTTCATTTTGAGGTTTCACTCTGTTTTCTCCTATAGGGATACATGTATTTGGAACTCTAAATCAAACACGGTTTGTGCTAGCTCTTTGAAACTTGACACAATAAAGCAGTTTCAAGTTCTATCTCTATGGTTTGTTTGCTGTTGATGTAGCCCTAAGCAGAGACTGGCGAGAATCACTTTCATGGAAAGGGCCTGCCAAGCTTCCAAAAAAATACGAGTTGCCTGAAATCACAGCACACCCTTTTTCACCCAATCTTGATGAAACTTTCAGGTAATGATCAGTACACCAATCCCACTTGGCTCGCCAAATTTCGTTCTTCCAGGTTAAACCGTTCGTTGGCAGTAACCGGTTTCATTTTGAGGTTTCACTCTCTTTTCTCCTATAGGGATACATGTATTTGGAACTCCAAATCAAACACGGTTTGTGCTAGCTCTTTGAAACTTGACACAATAAAGCAGTTTCAAGTTCTATCTCTATGGTTTGTTTGCTGTTGATGTAGCCCTAAGCAGAGACTGGCGAGAATCACTTTCATGGAAAGGGCCTGCCAAGCTTCCAAAAAACTACGAGTTGCCCGAAATCTCACCACACCCTTTTTCACCCAATCTTGATGAAACTTTCAGGTAATGATCAGTACACCAATCCCACTTGGCTCGCCAAATTTCGTTCTTCCAGGTTAAACCGTTCGTTGGCAGTAACCCGTTGCATTTTGAGGTTTCACTCTGTTTTCTCCTATAGGGATACATGTATTTGGAACTCCAAATCAAACACGGTTTGTGCTAGCTCTTTGAAACTTGACACAATAAAGCAGATTCAAGTTCTATCTCTATGGTTTGTTTGCTGTTGATGTAGCCCTAAGCAGAGACTGGCGAGAATCACTTTCATGGAAAGGGCCTGCCAAGCTTCCAAAAAACTACGAGTTTCCTGAAATCTCAGCACACCCTTTTTCACCCAATCTTGATGAAACTTTCAGGTAATGATCAGTACACCAATCCCACTTGGCTCGCCAAATTTCGTTCTTCTAGGTTAAACCGTTCGTTGGCAGTAACCGGTTTCATTTTGAGGTTTCACTCTGTTTTCTCCTATAGGGATACATGTATTTGGAACTCTAAATCAAACACGGTTTGTGCTAGCTCTTGAAACTTGACACAATAAAGCAGTTTCAAGTTCTATCTCTATGGTTTGTTTGCTGTTGATGTAGCCCTAAGCAGAGACTGGCGAGAATCACTTTCATGGAAAGGGCCTGCCAAGCTTCCAAAAAACTACGAGTTGCCCGAAATCTCAGCACACACCTTTTCACCCAATCATGATGAAACTTTCAGGTAATGATCAGTACACCAATCCCACTTGGCTTGCCAAATTTCGTTCTTCTAGGTTAAACCGTTCGTTGGCAGTAACCGGTTTCACTTTGAGGTTTCACTCTGTTTTCTCCTATAGGGATACATGTATTTGGAACTCTAAATCAAACACAGTTTGTGCTAGCTCTTTGAAACTTGACACAATAAAGCAGTTTCATGTTCTATCTCTATGGTTTGTTTGCTGTTGATGTAGCCCTAAGCAGAGACTGGCGAGAATCACTTTCATGGAAAGGGCCTGCCAAGGTTCCAAAAAACTACGTGTTGCCCGAAATCTCAGCACACCCTTTTTCACCCAATCTTGATGAAACTTTCAGGTAATGATCAGTACACCAATCCCACTTGGCTCGCCAAATTTCGTTCTTCTAGGTTAAACCGTTCGTTGGCATTAACCGGTTTCATTTTGAGGTTTCACTCTGTTTTCTCCTATAGGGATACATGTATTTGGAACTCTAAATCAAACACGGTTGGTGCTAGCTCTTTGAAACTTGACACAATAAAGCAGTTTCAAGTTCTATCTCTATGGTTTTCTTTGCTGTTGATATAGCCCTAAGCAGAGACTGGCGAGAATCACTTTCATTGAAAGGGCCTGCCAAGCTTCCAAAAAACTACGAGTTGCCCGAAATCTCAGCACACCCTTTTTCACCCAATCTTGATGAAACTTTCAGGTAATGATCAGTACACCAATCCCACTTGGCTCGCCAAATTTCGTTCTTCTAGGTTAAACCGTTCGTTGGCAGTAACCGGTTTCATTTTGAGGTTTCACTCTGTTTTCTCCTATAGGGATACATGTATTTGGAACTCTAAATCAAACACGGTTTGTGCTAGCTCTTTGAAACTTGACACAATAAAGCAGTTTCAAGTTCTATCTCTATGGTTTGTTTGCTGTTGATGTAGCCCTAAGCAGAGACTGCCGAGAATCACTTTCATGGAAAGGGCCTGCCAAGCTTCCAAAAAAATACGAGTTGCCTGAAATCACAGCACACTCTTTTTCACCCAATCTTGATGAAACTTTCAGGTAATGATCAGTACACCAATCCCACTTGGCTCGCCAAATTTCGTTCTTCCAGGTTAAACCGTTCGTTGGCAGTAACCGGTTTCATTTTGAGGTTTCACTCTCTTTTCTCCTATAGGGATACATGTATTTGGAACTCCAAATCAAACATGGTTTGTGCTAGCTCTTTGAAACTTGACACAATAAAGCAGTTTCAAGTTCTATCTCTATGGTTTGTTTGCTGTTGATGTAGCCCTAAGCAGAGACTGGCGAGAATCACTTTCATGGAAAGGGCCTGCCAAGCTTCCAAAAAACTACGAGTTGCCCGAAATCTCACCACACCCTTTTTCACCCAATCTTGATGAAACTTTCAGGTAATGATCAGTACACCAATCCCACTTGGCTCACCAAATTTCGTTCTTCCAGGTTAAACCGTTCGTTGGCAGTAAGCCGTTGCATTTTGAGGTTTCACTCTGTTTTCTCCTATAGGGATACATGTATTTGGAACTCCAAATCAAACACGGTTTGTGCTAGCTCTTTGAAACTTGACACAATAAAGCAGTTTCAAGTTCTATCTCTATGGTTTGTTTGCTGTTGATGTAGCCCTAAGCAGAGACTGGCGAGAATCACTTTCATGGAAAGGGCCTGCCAAGCTTCCAAAAAACTACGAGTTGCCCGAAATCTCACCACACCCTTTTTCACCCAATCTTGATGAAACTTTCAGGTAATGATCACTACACCAATCCCACTTGGCTCGCCAAATTTCGTTCTTCCAGGTTAAACCGTTCGTTGGCAGTAACCCGTTGCATTTTGAGGTTTCACTCTGTTTTCTCCTATAGGGATACATGTATTTGGAAATCCAAATCAAACACGGTTTGTGCTAGCTCTTTGAAACTTGACACAATAAAGCAGTTTCAAGTTCTATCTCTATGGTTTGTTTGCTGTTGATGTAGCCCTAAGCAGAGACTGGCGAGAATCACTTTCATGGAAAGGGCCTGCCAAGCTTCCAAAAAACTACGAGTTTCCTGAAATCTCACCACAACCTTTTTCACCCAATCTTGATGAAACTTTCAGGTAATGATCAGTACACCAATCCCACTTGGCTCGCCAAATTTCGTTCTTCTAGGTTAAACCGTTCGTTGGCAGTAACCGGTTTCATTTTGAGGTTTCACTCTGTTTTCTCCTATAGGGATACATGTATTTGGAACTCTAAATCAAACACGGTTTGTGCTAGCTCTTGAAACTTGACACAATAAAGCAGTTTCAAGTTCTATCTCTATGGTTTGTTTGCTGTTGATGTAGCCCTAAGCAGAGACTGGCGAGAATCACTTTCATGGAAAGGGCCTGCCAAGCTTCCAAAAAACTACGAGTTGCCCGAAATCTCAGCACACACCTTTTCACCCAATCATGATGAAACTTTCAGGTAATGATCAGTACACCAATCCCACTTGGCTTGCCAAATTTCGTTCTTCTAGGTTAAACCGTTCGTTGGCAGTAACCGGTTTCACTTTGAGGTTTCACTCTGTTTTCTCCTATAGGGATACATGTATTTGGAACTCTAAATCAAACACAGTTTGTGCTAGCTCTTTGAAACTTGACACAATAAAGCAGTTTCAAGTTCTATCTCTATGGTTTGTTTGCTGTTGATGTAGCCCTAAGCAGAGACTGGCGAGAATCACTTTCATGGAAAGGGCCTGCCAAGGTTCCAAAAAACTACGTGTTGCCCGAAATCTCAGCACACCCTTTTTCACCCAATCTTGATGAAACTTTCAGGTAATGATCAGTACACCAATCCCACTTGGCTCGCCAAATTTCGTTCTTCTAGGTTAAACCGTTCGTTGGCAGTAACAGGTTTCATTTTGAGGTTTCACTCTGTTTTCTCCTATAGGGATACATGTATTTGGAACTCTAAATCAAACACCGTTTGTGCTAGCTCTTTGAAACTTGACACAATAAAGCAGTTTCAAGTTCTATCTCTTTGGTTTGTTTGCTGTTGATGTAGCCCTAAGCAGAGACTGGCGAGAATCACTTTCATGGAAAGGGCCTGCCTAGCTTCCAAAAAACTACGAGTTTCCTGAAATCTCAGCACACCCTTTTCCACCCAATCTTGATGAAACTTTCAGGTAATGATCAGTACTCCAATCCCAGTTGGCTCGCCAAATTTCGTTCTTCTAGGTTAAACCGTTCGTTGGCAGTAACCGGTTTCATTTTGAGGTTTCACTCTGTTTTCTCCTATAGGGATACATGTATTTGGAACTCTAAATCAAACACGGTTTGTGCTAGCTCTTTGAAACTTGACACAATAAAGCAGTTTCAAGTTCTATCTCTATGGTTTGTTTGCCGTTGATGTCGCCCTAAGCAGAGACTGCCGAGAATCACTTTCATGGAAAGGGCCTGCCATGCTTCCAAAAAACTACGAGTTGCCTGAAATCTCAGCACACCCTTTTTCACCCAATCTTGATGAAACTTTCAGGTAATGATCAGTACACCAATCCCACTTGGCTGGCCAAATTTCGTTCTTCTAGGTTAAACCGTTCGTTGGCAGTAACCGGTTTCATTTTGAGGTTTCACTCTGTTTTCTCCTATAGGGATACATGTATTTGGAACTCTAAATCAAACACGGTTTGTGCTAGCTCTTTGAAACTTGACACAATAAAGCAGTTTCAAGTTCTTTCTCTATGGTTTGTTTGCCATTGATGTAGCCCTAAGCAGAGACTGGCGAGAATCACTTTCATGAAAAGGGCCTGCCAAGCTTCCAAAAAACTACGAGTTGCCTGAAATCTCAGCACAACTTTTTCACCCAATCTTGATGAAACTTTCAGTTAATGATCAGTACACCAATCCCACTTGGCTCGCCAAATTTCGTTCTTCTAGGTTAAACCGGTCGTTGGAAGTAACCGGTTTCATTTTGAGGTTTCACTCTGTTTTCTTCTATAGGGATACATGTATTTGGAACTCTAAATCAAACACGGTTTGTGCTAGCTATTTGAAACTTGACACAATAAAGCAGTTTCAAGTTCTATCTCTATGGTTTGTTTGCTGTTGATGTAGCCCTAAGCAGAGACTGGCGAGAATCACGTTCATGGAAAGGGCCTGCCAAGCTTCCAAAAAACTACGAGTTGCCTGAAATCTCAGCACACACCTTTTCACCCAATCTTGATGAAACTTTCAGGTAATGATCAGTACACCAATCCGACTTGGCTCGCCAAATTTCGTTCTTCTAGGTTAAACCGTTCGTTGGCAGTAACCGGTTTCATTTTGAGGTTTCACTCTGTTTTCTCCTATAGGGATACATGTATTTGG
>NW_027523762.1:0-41401 GCF_052094955.1 Ictidomys tridecemlineatus | reverse complement strand
CTAAAAATGAAAACGGTTACTGCAAACGAATGGTTTAACTTAGAAGAACGAAATTTGGTGAGCCAAGTGGTTTTGGTGTACTGATCATTACCTGAAAGAATCATCAAGTTTGGGTGAAAATTTGTTTGCTGAGATTTCAGGCAACTCGTAGTTTTTTGGAAGCTTGGCAGGCCCTTTCCATGAAAGTGATTCTCGCTAGTCTCTGCTTAGGGCTACATCAACAGCAAACAAACCATAGAGATAGAACTTGATATTGCTTTATTCTGTTAAGTTTCAAAAAGCTAGGAAAAACTGTGTTTGATTTAGAGTTCCAAATACATGTATCCCTATAGGAGAAAACAGAGTGAACCTAAACATGAAAAACGGTTACTGCAAACGAACGGTTAACCTAGAAGAACGAAATTTGGTGAGCCAAGTTGGTTTTGGTGTACTCGTCATTACCTGAAAGAATCATCAAGATTGCTTGAAAAAATGTTTACTGAGATTTCAGGCAACACGTAGTTTTTGGAAGCTTGGCAACCCCTTTCCATGAAAGTGATTTTCGCCAGTCTCTGCTTAGGGCTACATCAACAGCAAACAAACCATAGAGATAGAACTTGAAACTGCTTTATTGTGTCAAGTTTCAAAGAGCTAGCACAAACCGTGTTTGATTTAGAGTTCCAAATACATGTATCCCTATAGGAGAAAATAGAGTGAAACCTAAATGTGAAACGGTTACTGCAAACGAACGGTTTAACCTAGAAGAACGAAATTTGGTGAGCCAAGTGGTTTTGGTGTACTGATCATTACCTGAAAAGAATCATCTAGATTGGGTGAAAAAATGTTATCTGAGATTTCAGGCAACTCGCAGTTTTTTGGAAGCTTGGCAATCCCTTTCCATGAAAGTGATTTTCGCCAGTCTCTCCTTAGGGCTAAATCAACAGCAAACAAACCATAGAGATAGAACGTGAAACTGATTTATTGTGTCAAGTTTCAACGAGCTAGCACAAACCGTGTTTGATTTAGAGTTTTCAAATACATGTATCCCTATAAAAGAATACAGATGAAACCTAAAAATAAAAACGGTTACTGCAAACGAATGGTTTAACCTAGAAGAACGAAACTTGGTGAGCCAAGTGGTTTTGGTGTACTGATCATTACCTGAAAGAATCATCAAGATTGGGTGAAAAAATGTTTTCTGAGATTTCAGGAAACTCGCAGTTTTTTGGAAGCTTGGCAACCCCTTTCCATAAAAGTGATTTTCGCAAGTCTGCTTAGGGCTACATCAACAGCAAAACAAACCATAGAGATAGAACTTGAAACTGCTTTATTGTGTCAAGTTTCAAAAGAATTAGCACAAACCGTGTTCGATTTAGAGTTCCAAATACATGTATCCCTATAGGAGAAAACAGAGTGAAACCTTAAAATGAAAACGGTTACTGCAAACGAACGGTTAACCTAGAAGAACAAAACTTGGTGAGACTAGTGGTTTTGGTGTACTGATCATTACCTGAAAGAATCATCAAGATTGGGTGAAAAAATGTTGGCTGAGATTTCAGGCAACTCGTAGTTTTTTGGAAGCTTGGCAACCCCTTTAAATGAAAGTGATTTTCGCAAGTCTCTGCTTAGGGCTACCTCAACAGCAAATAAACAATACAGATAGAACAAGAAACTGCTTTATTGTGTCAAGTTTCAACGAGCTAGCACAAACCGTGTTTTATTTAGAGTTTCAAATACATGTATCCCTATAGGAGAAAACGGAGTGAAACCTAAAAATGAAAACGTTTAATGCAAACGAACAGTTTAACCTAGAAGAACAAAATTTGGTTAGCCAAGTGGTTTTGGTGTACTGATCATTACCTGAAAGGATCATCAAGATTGGGTGAAAAAATGTTGGCTGAGATTTCAGGCAACACGTAGTTTTTTGGAAGCTGGGAAACCCCTTTTCATGAAAGTGATTTTCGCCAGTCTCTGCTTATGGCTACATCAACAGCAAACAAACCATAGAGATAGAACTTGAAACTGCTTTATTGTTTCATGTTTCAAAAACCTAGCACAAACTGTGTTTGATTTAGAATTCCAAATACATGTATCCCTATAGGAGAAAACAGAGTGAAACGTAAAAATGAAAATGGTTACTGCAAAAGAACGGTTTAACCTAGAAGAACGAAATTTGTTGAGCCAAGTGGTTTTGGTGTACTGATCATTACCTGAAAGAATCATCAAAATTGGGTGAAAAAATGTTGGCTGAGATTTCAGGCAACTCGTAGTTTTTTGGAAGCTTGGCAACCCCTTTCCATGAAAGAGATTTTCGCCAGTCTCTGCTCAGGGCTACATCAACAGCAAACAAACCATAGAGAGAGAACTTGAAACTGCTTTATTGTGTCAAGTGTGAAAGAGCTAGCACAAACCGTTTTTGATATAGAGTTCCAAATACATGTATCCCTATAGGAGAAAACAGAGTGAAACCTAAAAATGAAAACGGTTACTGCAAACGAACGATTTAACCTAGAAGAACGAAATTTGGTGACCAAGTGGTTTTGGTGTACTGATCATTACCTGAAAGAATCATCAAGATTGGGTGAAAAAATGTTTTCTGAGATTTAAGGCAACTGGCAGTTTTTTGGAAGCTTGGCAACCCCTTTCATGAAAGTGATTTTCGCAAGTCTGCGTAGGGCTACATCAACAGCAAACAAACCATAGAGATAGAACTTGAAACTGCTTTATTGTGTCAAGTTTCAAAGAGCTAGCACAAACCGTGTTTGATTTAGAGTTCCAAATACATGTATCCCTTAGGAGAAAACAGAGTGAAACCTAAAAATGAAAACGGTTACTGCAAACGAACAGTTTAACGTAGAAGAAAAAAATTTGGTGAGCCAAGTGGTTTTGGTGTACTGATTTTTACCTGAAAGAATCACCAAAATTGGGTGAAAAAACGTTTGCTGAGATTTCAGGCAACTCGTAGTTTTTTGGAAGCTTGGCAACCCCTTTCAATTAAAGTGATTTTGGCCAGTCTCTGCTTAGGGCTACATCAACAGAAAACAAACCATACAGATAGAACTTGAAACTGTTTATTGTGTCATGTTTCAAAGAGCTAGCACAAACCGTGTTTGATTTAGAGTTCCAAATACATGTATCCCTATAGGAAAAAAAAAGAGTGAAACCTAAAAATGAAAACGGTTACTGAAAACGAACGGTTTAACTTAGAAGAACAAAATTTGGTGAGCCAAGTGGTTTTGGTGTACTGATCATTACATGAAAGAATCATCAAGATTGGGTGAAAACATGTTTGCTGTGATTTCAGGCAACTCGTAGTTTTTTGGAAGCTTGGCAACCCCTTTCCATGAAAGTGATTTTCGCCAGTCTCTGCTTAGGGCTACATCAACAGCAAACAAACCATAGAGATAGAACTTGAAACTTCTTTATTGTGTCAAGTTTCAAAGAGCTAGCACAAACCGTGTTTGATTTAGAGTTCCAAATACATGTATCTCTATAGGAGAAAACATTGTGAAACCTAAAAATGAAAACGGTTACTGCAAACGAATGGTTTAAACTAGAAGAACGAAATTTGGTGAGCCAAGTGGTTTTGGTGTACTGATCATTACCTGAAAGAATCATCAAGATTGAGTGAAAAAATGTTGGAGGAGATTTCAGGCAACTGGTAGTTTTTTGGAAGCTTGGCAACCCTTTTCAATGTAAGTGATTTTCGCCAGTCTCTGCTTAGGGCTATATCAACAGCAAACAAGCCATAAAGATAGAACTTGAAACTGCTTTATTGTGTCAAGTTTCAAAGAGCAAGTACAAACCGTGTTTGATTTAGAGTTCCAAATACATGTATCCCTATAGGAGAAAACAGAGTGAAACCTAAAAATGAAAACGGTTACTGCAAACGAACGGTTTAACCTAGAAGAACGGAATTTGGTGAGCCAAGTGGTTTTGGTGTACTGATCATTACCTGAAAGAATCATCAAGATTGGGTGAAAAAATGTTTCCTGAGATTTCAGGAAACTCGCAGTTTTTTGGAAGCTTGGCAACCCCTTTCCATGAAAGTGATTTTCGCCAGTCTGCTAGGGCTACATCAACAGCAAACAAACCATAGAGATAGAACTTGAAACTGCTTTATTGTGTCAAGTTTCAAAGAGCTAGCACAAACCGTGTTTGTTTTAGAGTTCCAAATACATGTATCCCTATAGGCGAAAACAGAGTGAAATCTAAAAATGAAAACGGTTACTGCAAACGAATGGTTTAACTTAGAAGAACAAAATTTGGTGAGCCAAGTGGTTTTGGTGTACTGATCATTACCTGAAAGAATCATCAAGTTTGGGTGAAAATTTGTTTGCTGAGATTTCAGGCAACTCGTAGTTTTTTGGAAGCTTGGCAGGCCCTTTCCATGAAAGTGATTCTCGCTAGTCTCTGCTTAGGGCTACATCAACAGCAAACAAACCATAGAGATAGAACTTGATATTGCTTTATTCTGTCAAGTTTCAAAAAGCTAGGAAAAACCGTGTTTGATTTAGAGTTCCAAATACATGTATCCCTATAGGAGAAAACAGAGTGAAACCTAAACATGAAAACGGTTACTGCAAACGAACGGTTTAACGTAGAAGAACGAAATTTGGTGAGCCAAGTTGTTTTGGTGTACTCGTCATTACCTGAAAGAATCATCAAGATTGCTTGAAAAAATGTTTACTGAGATTTCAGGCAACACGTAGTTTTTTGGAAGCTTGGCAACCCCTTTCCATGAAAGTGATTTTCGCCAGTCTCTGCTTAGGGCTACATCAACAGCAAACAAACCATAGAGATAGAACTTGAAACTGCTTTATTGTGTCAAGTTTCAAAGAGCTAGCACAAACCGTGTTTGATTTAGAGTTCCAAATACATGTATCCCTATAGGAGAAAATAGAGTGAAACCTAAAAGTGAAAACGGTTACTGCAAACGAACGGTTTAACCTAGAAGAACGAAATTTGGTGAGCCAAGTGGTTTTGGTGTACTGATCATTACCTGAAAGAATCATCTAGATTGGGTGAAAAAATGTTATCTGAGATTTCAGGCAACTCGCAGTTTTTTGGAAGCTTGGCAATCCCTTTCCATGAAAGTGATTTTCGCCAGTCTCTCCTTAGGGCTAAATCAACAGCAAACAAACCATAGAGATAGAACGTGAAACTGATTTATTGTGTCAAGTTTCAACGAGCTAGCACAAACCGTGTTTGATTTAGAGTTTCAAATACATGTATCCCTATAAAAGAATACAGAGTGAAACCTAAAAATAAAAACGGTTACTGCAAACGAATGGTTTAACCTAGAAGAACGAAACTTGGTGAGCCAAGTGATTTTGGTGTACTGATCATTACCTGAAAGAATCATCAAGATTGGGTGAAAAAATGTTTTCTGAGATTTCAGGCAACTCGCAGTTTTTTGGAAGCTTGGCAACCCCTTTCCATAAAAGTGATTTTCGCAAGTCTGCTTAGGGCTACATCAACAGCAAACAAACCATAGAGATAGAACTTGAAACTGCTTTATTGTGTCAAGTTTCAAAGAATTAGCACAAACCGTGTTCGATTTAGAGTTCCAAATACATGTATCCCTATAGGAGAAAACAGAGTGAAACCTTAAAATGAAAACGGTTACTGCAAACGAAGGGTTTAACCTAGAAGAACGAAGTTTGGTGAGCCAAGTGGTTTTGGTGTACTGATCATTACCTAAAAGAATCATCAAGATTGGTTGAAAAACTGTTTGCTGAGATTTCAGGCAAATCGTAGTTTTCTGGAAGCTTGGCAACCCCTTTCCATGAAAGTGATTTTTGCCAGTCTCTGCTTAGGGCTAAATCAACAGCAAACAAACCATAGAGATAGAACTTGAATCTGCTTTATTGTGTCAAGTTTCAAAGCTAGCACAAACCGTGTTTGATTTAGAGTTCCAAATACATGTATCCCTATAGGAGAAAACAGAGTGAAACCTAAAAATGAAAAGTGTTACTGCAAACGAACGGTTTAACCTAGAAGAACGAAATTTGGTGAGCCAAGTGGTTTTGGTGTACTGATCATTACCTGAAAGAATCATCAAGATTGGGTAAAAAAATGTTTGCTTAGATTTCAGGCAACTCGTAGTTTTCTGGAAGCTTGGCAACCCCTTTCCATGAAAGTGATTTTCGCCAGTCTCTGCTTAGGGCTACATCAACAGCAAACAAACCATAGAGATAGAACTTGATATTGCTTTATTCTGTCAAGTTTCAAAAAGCTAGGAAAAACCGTGTTTGATTTAGAGTTCCAAATACATGTATCCCTATAGGAGAAAACAGAGTGAAACCTAAACATGAAAACGGTTACTGCAAACGAACGGTTTAACCTAGAAGAACGAAATTTGGTGAGCCAAGTGGTTTTGGTGTACTCGTCATTACCTGAAAGATGCATCAAGATTGCTTGAAAAAATGTTTACTGAGATTTCAGGGAACACGTAGTTTTTTGGAAGCTTGGCAACCCCTTTCCATGAAAGTGATTTTCGCCAGTCTCTGCTTAGGGCTACATCAACAGCAAACAAACCATAGAGATAGAACTTGAAACTGCTTTATTGTGTCAAGTTTCAAAGAGCTAGCACAAACCGTGTTTGATTTAGAGTTCCAAATACATGTATCCCTATAGGAGAAAATAGAGTGAAACCTAAAAGTGAAAACGGTTACTGCAAACAAACGGTTTAACCTAGAAGAACGAAATTTGGTGAGCCAAGTGGTTTTGGTGTACTGATCATTACCTGAAAGAATCATCAAGATTGGGTGAAAAAATATTTGCTGAGATTTCAGGAAACCCGTAGTTTTTTGGAAGCTTGGCAACCCCTTTAAATGAAAGTAATTTTTGCCAATCTCTGCTTAGGGCTACATCAACAGCAAACAAACCATAGAGATAGAACATGAAACTGCTTTTTTGTGTCAAGTTTCAAAGAGCTAGCACAAACCGTGTTTTATTTAGAGTTCTAAATACATGTATCCCTATGGGAGAAAACAGAGTGAAACGTAAAAATGAAAACGGTTACTGCAAACGAACGGTTTAACCTAGAAGTACGATATTTGGTGAGCCAAGTTGTTTTGGTGTACTGGTCATTACCTGAAAGAATCATCAAGATTGGGTGAAAAAATTTTTGCTGAGATTTCAGGCAACACGTAGTTTTTTGGAAGCTTGGCAACCCCTTTCCATGAAAGTGATTTTCGCCAGTCTCTGCTTAGGGCTACATCAACAGCAAACAAACCATAGAGATAGAACTTGAATCTGCTTTATTGTGTCATGTTTCAAAGAGCTAGCAAAAAACGGGTTTGATTTAGAGTTCCAAATACATGTATCCCTATAGGAGAAAACAGAGTGAAACGTAAAAATGAAAACGGTTACTGCCAACGAACGGTTTAACCTAGAAGAACGAAATTTGGTGAGCCAAGTGGTTTGGTGTACTGATAATTACCTGAAAGAATCATCAAGATTGGATGAAAAATGTTGGCTGAGATTTCAGGCAACTCGTAATTTTTTGGAAGCTTGGAAACCCCTTTCCATGAAAGTGATTTTCGCCAGTCTCTGCTTAGGGCTACATCAACAGCAAACAAACCATAGAGATAGAACTTGAAACTTCTTTATTGTGTCAAGTTTCAAAGAGCTAGCACAAACCGTGTTTGATTTAGAGTTCCAAATACATGTATCTCTATAGGAGAAAACATTGTGAAACCTAAAAATGAAAACGGTTACTGCAAACGAATGGTTTAAACTAGAAAAACGAAATTTGGTGAGCCAAGTGGTTTTGGTGTACTGATCATTACCTGAAAGAATCATCAAGATTGGGTGAAAAAATGTTGGAGGAGATTTCAGGCAACTCGTAATTTTTTGGAAGTTTGGCAACTCTTTTCAATGTAAGTGATTTTCGCCAGTCTCTGCTTAGGGCTATATCAACAGCAAACAAGCCATAAAGATAGAACTTGAAACTGCTTTATTGTGTCAAGTTTCAAAGAGCAAGTACAAACCGTGTTTGATTTAGAGTTCCAAATACATATATCCCTATAGGAGAAAACAGAGTGAAACCTAAAAATGAAAACGGTTACTGCAAACGAACGGTTTAACCTAGAAGAACGAAATTTGGTGAGCCAAGTGGTTTTGGTGTACTGATCATTACCTGAAAGAATCATCAAGATTGGGTGAAAAAATGTTTTCTGAGATTTCAGGAAACTCGCAGTTTTTTGGAAGCTTGGCAACCCCTTTCCATGAAAGTGATTTTCGCCAGTCTGCTAGGGCTACATCAACAGCAAACAAACCATAGAGATAGAACTTGAAACTGCTTTATTGTGTCAAGTTTCAAAGAGCTAGCACAAACCGTGTTTGATTTAGAGTTCCAAATACATGTATCCCTATAGACGAAAACAGAGTGAAATCTAAAAATGAAAACGGTTACTGCAAACGAATGGTTTAACTTAGAAGAACAAAATTTGGTGAGCCAAGTGGTTTTGGTGTACTGATCATTACCTGAAAGAATCATCAAGTTTGGGTGAAAATTTGTTTGCTGAGATTTCAGGAAACTCGTAGTTCTTTGGAAGCTTGGACACCCCTTTCCATGAAAGTGATTTTGCCAGTCTCTGCTTAGGGCTACATCAACAACAAACAAACCATAGAGATAGAATTTGAAACTGATTTATTGTGTCATGTTTCAAAGAGCTAGCACAAACCGTGTTTGATTTAGAGTTCGAAATACATGTATCCCTATAGGAAAAAAAAGAGTGAAACCTAAAAATGAAAACGGTTACTGCAAACGAATGGTTTAACCTAGAAAAACGAAATTTGGTGAGCCAAGTGGTTTTGGTGTACTAATCATTACCTGAAAGAATCATCAAGATTGGGTGAAAAAATGTTTGCTGAGATTTCAGGCAACTCATAGTTCTCTGGAAGCTTGGCAACCCTTTCCATGAAAGTGATTTTCGCCAGTCTCTCCTTAGGGCTAAATCAACAGCAAACAAACCATAGAGATAGAACGTGAAACTGATTTATTGTGTAAAGTTTCAACGAGCTAGCACAAACCGTGTTTGATTTAGAGTTTCAAATACATGTATCCCTATAAAAGAAAACAGAGTGAAACCTAAAAATTAAAACGGTTACTGCAAACGAATGGTTTAACCTAGAAGAACGAAACTTGGTGAGCCAAGTGGTTTTGGTGTACTGATCATTACCTGAAAGAATCATCAAGATTGGGTGAAAAAATGTTTTCTGAGATTTCAGGCAACTCGCAGTTTTTTGGAAGCTTGGCAACCCCTTTCCATAAAAGTGATTTTCGCCAGTCTGCTTAGGGCTACATCAACAGCAAACAAACCATAAAGACAGAACTTGAAACTGCATTATTGTGTCAAGTTTCAAAGAACTAGCACAAACCGTGTTCGATTTAGAGTTCCAAATACATGTATCCCTATAGGAGAAAACAGAGTGAAACCTTAAAATGAAAACGGTTACTGCAAACGAACGGTTTAAACTAGAAGAACGAAACTTGGTGAGACTAGTGGTTTTGGTGTACTGATCATTACCTGAAAGAATCATCAAGATTGGGTGAAAAAATGTTGGCTGAGATTTCAGGCAACTCGTAGTTTTTTGGAAGCTTGGAAACCCTTTTCCATGAAAGTGATTTTCGCAAGTCTCTGCTTAGGGCTACATCAACAGCAAACAAACCATAGAGATAGAACTCGAAACTACTTTATTGTGTCAGGTTTCCAAGCTAGCACAAACCGTGTTTGATTTAGAGTTCCAAATACATGTATCCCTATAGGAGAAAACAGAGTGAAACCTAAAAATGAAAACGGTTACTGCAAACGAAGGGTTTAACCTAGAAGAACGAAGTTTGGTGAGCCAAGTGGTTTTGGTGTACTGATCAATACCTAAAGAATCATCAAGATTGGTTGAAAACTGTTTGCTGAGATTTCAGGCAAATCGTAGTTTTCTGGAAGCTTGGCAACCCCTTTCCATGAAAGTGATTTTGCCAGTCTCTGCTTAGGGCTAAATCAACAGCAAACAAACCATAGAGATAGAACTTGAATCTGCTTTATTGTGTCAAGTTTCAAAGCTAGCACAACCGTGTTTAGATTTAGAGTTCCAAATACTGTATCCCTATAGGAGAAAAGAGAGTGAAACCTAAAAGTGAAAACGGTAACTGCAAACGAACGGTTCAACCTAGAAGAACTAATTGGTGAGCCAAGTGGATTTGGTGTACTGATCATTACCTGAAAGAATCATCAAGATTGGGTGAAAAAATATTTCCTGAGATTTCAGGAAACACGTAGTTTTTTGGAAGTTTGGCAACCCTTTAAATGAAAGTAATTTTTGCCAATCTCTGCTTAGGGCTACATCAACAGCAAACAAACCATAGAGATAGAACATGAAACTGCTTTATTGTGTCAAGTTTCAAAGAGCTAGCACAACCGTGTTTTATTTAGAGTTCTAAATACATGTATCCCTATAGGAGAAAACAGAGTGAAACCTAAAAATGAAAACGGTTACTTCAAACGAACGGTTTAACCTAGAAGAACGATATTTGGTGAGCCAAGTGGTTTTTGTGTACTGATCATTACCTGAAGGAATCATCAAGATTAGGTGAAAAAATGTTTGCTGAGACTTCAGGAAACTCGTGGTTTTTTGGAAGCTTGGCAACCCCTTTCCATGAAAGTGATATTCCCCATTCTCTGCTTAGGGATACATCAACAGCAAACAAACCATATAAAAAGAACTTGAAAACTGCTTTATTGTGTCAAGTTTCAAAGAGCTAGAAAAACCGTGTTTGATTTAGAGTTCCAAATACATGTATCCCTATAAAAGAAAAACAGAGTGAAACCTAAAAATGAAAACGGTTACTGCAAACAAACGGTTTAACCTAGAAGAATGAAATTTGGTGAGCCAAGTGGTTTTGGTATACTGATGATTACCTGAAAGAATCTTCAAGATTGGGTGAAAAAATGTTTGCTGAGATTTCAGGCAACTCGTAGTTTTTTGGAAGCATGTCAACCCGTTTAAATTAAAGTGATTTTCGACAGTCTCTGCTTAGGGCTACATCAACAGCAAACAAACCATAGAGAATAGAACTTGAAACTGCTTCATTGTGTCAAGTTTCAAACAGCTAGCAAAAACCGTGTTTTACTTAGAGTTCCAAATACATGTATCCCTATAGGAGAAAACAGAGTGAAACCTAAAAATGAAACCGGTTACTGCAAACGAACGGTTTAACCTATAAGAACGAAACTTGGTGAGCCTAGTGGTTTTGGTGTACTCAAAATTACCTGAAAGAATCATCAATATTGGGTGAAAAAATGTTTGCTGAGATTTCAGGCAACTCGAAGATTTTTGAAACCTTGGCAACCCCTTTCCATGAAAGTGATTTCGCCAGTCTCTGCTTAGGGCTACATCAACAGCAAACAAACCATGGAGATAGAACTTGAAACTGCTTTATTGTGTCAAGATTCAAAGAGCTAGCACAAACCGTGTTTGATTTAGAGTTCCAAATACATGTATCCCTATAGGAGAAAACAGAGTGAAACCTAAAAATGAAACCAGTTACTGCAAACGAACGGTTTAACCTAGAGGAACGAAATTTGGTAAGCCAAGTGGTTTTGGTGTCCTCATCATTACCTGAAAGAATCATCAAGATTGGTTGAAGAAATGTTTGCTGAGATTTCAGGCAACTCGTAGTTTTTTGGAAGCTTGGCAACCCCTTTCCATGAAAGTGATTTTCGCCAGTCTCTGCTTAGAACTACATCAACAGCAAACAAACCATAGAGATAGAACTTGAAACTTCTTTATTATGTCAAGTTTCAGAGAGGTAGCACAAACCCTGTTTTACTTAGAGATCCAAATACATGTATCCCTATAGGAGAAAACAGAGTGAAACCTAAAAATGAAACTGGTTACTGCAAACGAACGGTTTAAACTAGAAGAACGAAATTTGGTGAGCCAAGTGGTTTTTGTGTACTGATCATTACCTGAAAGAATCATCAAGATTGGGTGAAAAAATGTGTGCTGAGACTTCAGGCAACTCGTAGTTTTTTGGAAGCTTGGCAACCCCTTTAAATGAAAGTGATTTTCGCCAGTCTCTGCTTAGGGCTACATCAACAGCAAAAAAAACCATAGAGATAGAACTTGAAACTGCTTTATTGTGTCAAGTTTCAAAGAGCTAGCACAAACCGTGTTTGATTTAGAGTTCCAAATACATGTATCCCTATAGGAGAAAACAGAGTGAAACCTAAAAATGAAAACGGTTACTGCAAACGAACGGTTTAACCTAGAAGAACGAAACTTGGTGAGCCTAGTGGTTTTGGTGTACTGATCATTACCTGGAAGAATTATCAAGATTGGGTGAAAAAATGTTTGCTGAGATTTCAGGCAACTCGTAGTTTTTTGGAAGCTTGGCAACCCTTTTCAATGAAAGTGATTTTCGCCAGTCTCTGCTTAGGGCTACATCAACAGCAAACAAACCATAGAGATGGAACTTGAAACTGCTTTATTGTGTCAAGTTTCAAAGAGCTAGCACAAACCGTGTTTGATTTAGAGTTCCAAATACATGTATCCCTATAGGAGAAAACAGAGTGAAACCTAAAAATGAAAACGGTTACTGCAAACGAATGGTTTAACCTAGAAGAACGAAACTTGGTGAGCCTAGTGGTTTTGGTGTACTGATCATTACCTGGAAGAATTATCAAGATTGGGTGAAAAAATGTTTGCTGAGATTTCAGGCAACTCGTAGTTTTTTGGAAGCTTGGCAACCCTTTTCAATGAAAGTGATTTTCGCCAGTCTCTGCTTAGGGCTACATCAACAGCAAACAAACCATAGAGATGGAACTTGAAACTGCTTTATTGGGTCAAGTTTCAAAGAGCTAGCACAAACCGTGTTTGATTTAGAGTTCCAAATACATGTATCCCTAAAGGAGAAAACAGAGTGAAATATAAAAATGAAAACGGTTACCACAAACGAACGGTTTAACTTAGAAGAACGAAATGTGGTGAGCCAAATGATTTTGGTGTACTGATTATTACCTGAAAGAATCATCAAGATTGGGTGAAAAAATGTGTGCTGAGATTTCAGGCAACTCATAGTTTTTTGGAAGCTTGGCAACCCCTTTCCATGAAAGTGATTTTCGCCAGTCTAAGCTTAGGGCTACATCAAAAGCAAACAAACCATAGAGATAGAACTTTAATCTGCTTTATTGTGTCAAGTTCGAAAGAGCTAGCACAAACCGTGTGTTATTTCGTGTTCCAAATACATGTATCCCTATAGGAGAAAACAGAGTGAAACCTAAAAATGAAAACGGTTACTGCAAACGAACGGTTTAACTAGAAGAACGAAATTGGGTGAGCCAAGTGGTTTTGGTGTACTGATCATTACCTGAAACAATCATAAAGATTGGGTGAAAAAATGTGTGCTGAGGTTTCAGGCAACTCGTAATTTTTTGGGAAGCTTGGAAACCCCTTTAAATTAAAGTGATTTTCGCCAGTCTCTGCTTAGGGCTACATCAAGAGCAAACTAACCATACAGATAGAACTTGAAACTGCTTTATTGTCTCAAGTTTCAAAGAGCTAGCACAAACCGTGTTTGATTTAGAGTTCCAAATACATGTATCCCTATAGGAGAAAACAGAGTGAAACCTAAAAATGAAACCGGTTACTGCAAACGAACGGTTTAACCTAGAAGAACGAAATTTGGTAAGCCAAGTGGTTTTGGTGTACTCATCATTACCTGAAAGAATCATCAAGATTGGGTGAAGAAAAGTTTGCTGAGATTTCAGGCAACTCGTAGTTTTCTTGGAAGCTTGGCAACCCCTTTCCATGAAAGTGATTTTCGCCAGTCTCTGCTTAAAACTACATCAACAGAAAACAAACCATAGAGATAGAACTTGAAACTGCTTTACTATGTCAAGTTCAAAGAGCTAGCACAAACCGTGTTTTACTTAGAGTTCCAAATACATGTATCTCTATAGGAGAAAACAGAGTGAAACCTAAAAATGAAAACGGTTACTGCAAACGAACGGTTTAACCTAGAAGAACGAAATTTGGTGAGCCAAGTGGTTTTCGTGTACTGATCATTACCTGAAAGAATCATCAAGATTGGATGAAAAAATGTTGGCTGAGATTTCAGGCAACTCGTAGTTTTTTGGAAGCTTGGCAACCCCTTTAAATGAAAGTGATTTTCTCCAGTCTCTGCTTAGGGCTACATCAACAGCAAACAAACCATAGAGATAGAACTTGATAGTGCTTTATTGTGTCAAGTTTCAAAGAGCTAGCAAGAACCGTGTTTGATGTATAGTTCCAAATACATGTATCCCTATAGGAGAAAACAGTGTGGAACCTAAAAATGAAAATGATTACTGCAAACGAACGGTTTAACCTAGAAGAACGAAATTTGGTGAGCCAAGTGGTTTTGGTGTACTGATCATTACCTGAAAGAATCATCAAGATTGGGTGAAAGAATGTGTGTTGATTATTTAGGAAACTCATAGTTTTTTGGAAGATTGGCAACCCCTATAAATGAAAGTGATTTTCGCCAGTCTCTGCTTAGGGCTACATCAACAGCAAACAAACCATATAGATAGAACTTGAATCTGATTTATTGTGTCAAGTTTCAAAGAGCTAAAACAAACCGTGTTTATTTAGAGTTCCAAATACATGTATCCCTATAGGAGAAAACAGAGTGAAACCTAAAAAGGAAAACGGTTACTGCAAACGAACGGTTTAACCTAGAAGAACGAAATTTGGTGAGCCAAGTCGTTTTGGTATACTGATCATTACCTGAAAGAATCATCAAGATTGGGTGAAAAAAATGTTTGCTGAGATTTCAGGCAACACGTAGTTTTTTGGAAGCTTGGCAACCCCTTTGAATGAAAGTGATTTTCGCCAGTCTCTGCTTAGGGCTACATGAACAGCAAACAAACCATAGAGAGACAACTTGATACTTCTTTATTGTGTCAAGTTTCAAAGAGCTAGCACAAACCGTGTTTTACTTAGAGTTCCAAATACATGTATCCCTATAGGAGAAAACATTGTGAAACCTAAAAATGAAACCGGTTACTCTAAAGGAACGGTTTAACCTACAAGAAGAAATTTGGTGAGCCAAGTGGTTTTAGTGTAGTGATCATTACCTGAAAGAATCATCAAGATTGGGTGAAAAAATATGTGCTGAGATTTCAGGCAACTCGTAGTTTTTTGGAAGCTTGGCAACCCCTTTCCATGAAAGTGATTTTCGCCAGTCTCTGCTTAGGGCTACATCAACAGCAAACAATCCATAGAGATAGAACTTAAAACTACTTCATTGTGTCAAGTTTCAAAGAGCTAGCACAAACCGTGTTTGATTTAGAGTTCCAAATACATGTATCCCTATAGGAGAAAAGAGAGTGAAACCTAAAAATGAAAACGGTTACTACAAATGAACGGTTTAACCTAGAAGTACGAAATTTGGTGAGCCAAGTGGTTTTGGTGTACTGATTATTACCTGAAAGAATCATCAACATTGGGTGAAAAAATGTGTGCTGAGATTTCAGGCAACTCATAGTTTTTTGGAAGCTTGGCAACCCCTTTCCATGAAAGTGATTTTCGCCAGTCTCTGCTTAGGGCTACATCAACAGCAAACAATCCATAGAGATAGAACTTGAAACTTCTTCATTGTGTCAAGTTTCAAAGAGCTAGCACAAACCGTGTTTGATTTAGAGTTCCAAATACATGTATCCCTATAGGAGAAAACGGAGTGAAACCTAAAAATGAAAACAGTTACTACAAACGAACGGTTTAACCTAGAAGAACGAAATTTGGTAGGCCAAGTGGTTTTGGTGTACTGATCATTTCTTGAAAAAATCATCAAGATTGGGTGAAAAAATGTGTGCTGAGATTTAAGGTATCTCGTAGTTTTTTGGAAGCTTGGCAACCCCTTTAAATGAAAGTGATTTTCGCCAGTCTCTGCTTAGGGCTACATCAACAGCAAACAAACCATAGAGATAGAACTTGAAACTGCTTCATTTTGTCAAGTTTCAAACAGCTAGCACAAACCGTGTTTGATTTAGAGTTCCAAATACATGTATCCCTATAGGAGAAAATAGAGTGAAACCTAAAAATGAAAACGGTTACTGCAAACGAACGTTTTAACCCAGAAAAACGAAATTTGGTGAGCCAAGTTGTTTTGGTGTACTCATCATTACCTTAAAAAATCATCAAGATTGGGTGAAAAAATGTTTGCTGAGATTTCAGTAAACTCGTAGTATTTTTGAAGCTTGGCAACCCCTTTCCATGAAAGTGATTTTCGCCAGTCTAAGCTTAGGGCTACATCAAAAGCAAACAAACCATAGAGATAGAAATTTAATCTGCTTTATTGTGTCAAGTTCGAAAGAGCTAGCACAAACCGTGTGTGATTTAGTGTTCCAAATACATGTATCCCTATAGGAGAAAACAGAGTGAAACCTAAAAATGAAAACGGTTACTGCAAACGAACGGTTTAACTAGAAGAACGAAATTGGGTGAGCCAAGTGGTTTTGGTGTACTGATCATTACCTGAAACAATCATAAAGATTGGGTGAAAAAATGTGTGCTGAGGTTTCAGGCAACTCGTAGTTTTTGGGAAGCTTGGCAACCCCTTTAAATGAAAGTGATTTTAGCCAGTCTCTGCTTAGGGCTACATCAACAGTAAACACACCATAGAGATAGAACTTGAATCTGCTTTATTGTGTCAAGTTTCAAAGAGCTAGAACAAACCGTGTTTGATTTAGAGTTCCAAATACATGTATCCCTATAGGAGAAAACAGAGTGAAACCTAAAAATGAAAACGGTTATTGCAAACGAACGGTTTAACCAAGAAGAACAAAATTTGGTGAGCCAAGTGGTTTTGGTATACTGATCATTACCTGAAGAATCATCAAGATTGGGTAAAAAAATGTTTGCTGAGATTTCAGGAAACACGTAGTTTTTTGGAAGCTTGGCAACCACTTTAAATGAAAGTGATTTTCGCCAGTCTCTGCTTAGGGCTACATCAACAGCAAACAAACCATAGAGATAGAACTTGAAACTGCTTTATTGTGTCAACTTTCAAAGAGCTAGCACAAACCGTGTTTTATTTAGAGTTCCAAATACATGTATTCCTACAGGAGAAAACAGAGTGAAACCTAAAAATGAAACCGGTTACTGCAAACGAACGGTTTAACCTAGAAGAAGGAAATTTGGTGAGCCAAGTGGTTTTGGTGTACTGATCATTACCTGAAAGAATCATCAAGATTGGGTGAAAAAATGTTTGCTGAGATTTCAGGCAACTCGTAGTTTTTTGGAAGCTTGGAAACCCCTTTCCATGAAACTGATTTTCGCCAGTCTCTGCTTAGGGCTACATCAACAGCAAACAAACCATAGAGATAGAACTTGAAACTGCTTTATTGTGTCACGTTTCAAAGAGCTAGCAAAAACCGTTTTTGATTTAGAGTTCCAAATACATGTATCCCTATAGGAGAAAACAGAGTGAAACCTACAAATGAAACCGGTTACTGCAAACGAACGGTTTAACCTAGAAGAACGAAATTTGGTGAGCCAAGGGGTTTTGGTGTAGTGATCAGTACCTGATAGAATCATCAAGATTGGGTGAAAAAATGTTTGCTGAGATTTCAGGCAACTCGTAGTTTTTTGGAAGCTTGGCAACCCCTTTCCATGAAAGTGATTTTCGCCAGTCTCTGCTTAGGGCTACATCAACAGAAAACAAACCATAGAGATAGAACTTGAATCTGCTTTATTGTGTCAAGTTCCAAAGAGCTAGCACAAACCGTGTTTGAGTTAGAGTTCCAAATATATGTATCCCTATAGGAGAAAACAGAGTGAAACCTAAAAATGAAAACGGTTACTGCAAACGAACAGTTTAACCTAAAAGAACGAAATTGGGTGAGCCCAGTGGTTTTGGTATACTGATCATTACCTGAAAGAATCATTAAGATTGGGTGAAAAAATGTTTCCTGAGATCTCAGGCAACTCGCAGTTTTTTGGAAACTTTGCAACCCCTTTCCATGAAAGTGATTTTCGCCAGTCTCTGCTTAAGGCTACATCAACAGCAAACAAACCATAGTGATAGAACTTGATACTGCTTTATTGTGTCAAGTTTCAAAGAGCTAGCACAAACCGTGTTTGATTTAGAGTTCCAAATACATGTATCCCTATAGGAGAAAACAGAGTGAAACCTAGAAATGAAAACGGTTACTGCAAACGAACGGTGTAACCTAGAAGAATGAAATTTGGTGAGTCAAGTGGTTGTGGTGTACTGATCATTACCTGAAAGAATCATCAAGATTGGGTGAAAAAATGTTTGCTGAGATTTCAGGCAACTCGTAGTTTTTTGGAAGCTTGGAAACCCCTTACCATGAAACTGATTTTCGCCAGTCTCTGCTTAGGGCTACATCAACAGCAAACAAACCATAGAGATAGAACTTGAAACTGCTTTATTGTGTCACGTTTCAAAGAGCTAGCAAAAACCGTTTTTGATTTAGAGTTCCAAATACATGTATCCCTATAGGAGAAAACAGAGTGAAACCTACAAATGAAACCGGTTACTGCAAACGAATGGTTTAACCTAGAAGAACGAAATTTGGTGAGCCAAGGGGTTTTGGTGTAGTGATCAGTACCTGATAGAATCATCAAGATTGGGTGAAAAAATGTTTGCTGAGATTTCAGGCAACTCGTAGTTTTTTGGAAGCTTGGCAACCCCTTTCCATGAAAGTGATTTTCGCCAGTCTCTGCTTAGGGCTACATCAACAGAAAACAAACCATAGAGATAGAACTTGAATCTGCTTTATTGTGTCAAGTTCCAAAGAGCTAGCACAAACCGTGTTTGAGTTAGAGTTCCAAATATATGTATCCCTATAGGAGAAAACAGAGTGAAACCTAAAAATGAAAACGGTTACTGCAAACGAACAGTTTAACCTAAAAGAACGAAATTGGGTGAGCCCAGTGGTTTTGGTATACTGATCATTACCTGAAAGAATCATTAAGATTGGGTGAAAAAATGTTTCCTGAGATCTCAGGCAACTCGCAGTTTTTTGGAAACTTTGCAACCCCTTTCCATGAAAGTGATTTTCGCCAGTCTCTGCTTAAGGCTACATCAACAGCAAACAAACCATAGTGATAGAACTTGATACTGCTTTATTGTGTCAAGTTTCAAAGAGCTAGCACAAACCGTGTTTGATTTAGAGTTCCAAATACATGAATCCCTATAGGAGAAAACAGAGTGAAACCTAAAAATGAAAACGGTTACTGCAAACGAACGGTTTAACCTAGAAGAACGAAACATGGTGAGCCTAGTGGTTTTGGTGTACTGATCATTACCTGGAAGAATTATCAAGATTGGGTGAAAAAATGTTTGCTGAGATTTCAGGCAACTCGTAGTTTTTTGGAAGCTTGGCAACCCCTTTAAATAAAAGTGATTTTCGCCAGTCTCTGTTTAAGGCTACATCAACAGCAAACAACCCATAGAGATAGAACTTGAAACTGCTTTATTGTGTCAAGTTTCAAAGAGCTAGCACAATCCGTGTTTGATTTAGAGTTCCAAATTCATGTATCAATATAGGAGAAAACAGAGTGAAACCTAAAAATGAAAATGGTTACTGCAAACGAACGGTTTAACCTAGAAGAACGAAACTTGGTGAGCCGAGTGGTATTGGTGAACTGATCATTACCTGAAAGAATCATCAAGATTGGGTGAAAAAATGTTGGCTGAGATTTCAGGAAACTCGCAGTTTTTTGGAAGCTTGGAAACCCCTTTCCATGAAAGTGATTTTCGCCAGTCTCTGCTTAGGGCTACATCAACAGCAAACAAACCATAGAGATAGAACTCGAAACTGCTTTATTGTGTCAAGTTTCAAAGCTAGCACAAACCGTGTTTGATTTAGAGTTCCAAATACATGTATCCCTATAGGAGAAAACAGAGTGAAATCTAAAAATGAAAACGGTTACTGCAAACGAACGGTTTAACTTAGAAGAACGAAATTTGGTGAGCCAAGTGGTTTTGGTGTACTGATCATTACTTGAAAGAATCATCAAGATTGGGTGAAAAAATGTGTGCTGAGATTTCATGTATCTCGTAGTTTTTTGGAAGCTTGGCAATCCCTTTAAATGAAAGTGATTTTCGCCAGTCTCTGCATAGGGCTACATCAACAGCAAACAAACCATAGAGATAGAACTTGAAACTGCTTTATTTTCTCAAGTTTCAAACAGCTAGCACAAACCGTGTTTGATTTAGAGTTCCAAATACATGTATCCCTATAGGAGCAAACAGAGTGAAACCTAAAAATGAAAACGGTTACTGCAAACGAACGGTTTAACCTAGAAGAACGAAACTTGGTGAGCCTAGTGATTTTGGGGTACTCATCATTACCTGAAAAAATCATCAAGATTGGGTGAAAAAATGTTTGCTGAGATTTCAGTAAACTCGTAGTATTTTCGAAGCTTGGCAACCCCTTTCCATGAAAGTGATTTTCGCCAGTCTAAGCTTAGGGCTACATCAAAAGCAAACAAACCATAGAGATAGAACTTTAATCTGCTCTATTGTGTCAAGCTCCAAAGAGCTAGCACAAACCGTGTTTGATTTAGAGTTCCAAATACATGTATCCCTATAGGAGAAAACAGAGTTAAACCTAAAAATGAAAACGGTTACTGCAAACGAACAGTTTAAACCAGAAAAATGAAATTTGGTGAGCCAAGTGGTTTTGGTGTACTGATCATTACCTGAAAGAATCATCAAGATTGGGTGAAAAAATGTTTGCTGAGATTACAGGCAACTCGTAGTTTTTTGGAAGCTTGGCGACCCCTTTCCATGAAACTGATTTTCGCCAGTCTCTGCTTAAAGCTACATCAACAGCAAACAAACCATAGAGATAGAAATTGAAAGTGCTTTATTGTGTCAAGTTTCAAAGAGCTAGCACAAACCGTATTTGATTTAGAGTTCCAAATACATGTATCCCTATAGGAGAAAACAGAGTGAAACATAGAAATGAAAACGGTTACTGCAAACGAACGGTTTAACCTAGAAGAACGAAATTTGGTGAGCCAAGTGGTTTTGGTGTACTTATCATTACCTGAAAGAATCATCAAGATTGGGTGAAAAAATGTTTGCTGTGATTTCAGGCAACTCGTTGTTTTTTGGAAGCTTGGCAACCCATTTCAATGAAAGTGATTTTCACCAGTCTCTGCTTAGGACTACATCAACAGCAAACAAACCAAAGAGATAGAATTCGAAACTGCTTTATTGTGTCAAGTTTCAAAGAGCTAGCACAAGCTGTGTTTGATTTAGAGTTCCAAATACATGTATCCCTATAGGAGAAAACAGAGTGAAACCTTAAAATGAAAACGGTTACTGCAAACGAACGGTTTAACCTAGAAGAACGAAATTGGGTGAGCCAAGTGGTTTTGGTGTACTTATCATTACCTGAAAGAATCATCAAGATTGGGTGAAAAAATGTTTGCTGAGATTTCAGGCAACTCGTAGTTTTTTGGAAGCTTGGCAACCCCTTTCCATGAAAGTGATTATCGCCAGTCTCTGCTTAGGGCTACATCAACAGCAAACAAACCAAAGAGATAGAATTCGAAACTGCTTTATTCTGTGAAGTTTCAAAGAGGTATCACAAACCGTGTTTGATTTAGAGTTCCAAATACATGTATCCCTATAGAAGAAAACAGAGTGAAACCTAAAAATGAAAACGGTTAATGCAAACGAACGGTTTAACCTATAAGAACGAATTTTGGTGAGCCAAGTGGTTTTGGTGTACTGCTCATTACCTGAAAGAATCATCAAGATTGGGTAAAAAAATGTTTGCTGAGATTTCAGGCAACTCGTAGTTTTTTGGAAGCTTGGCAACCCCTTTCGATGAAAGTGATTTTCGCCAGTCTCTGCTTAGGGCTACATCAACAGCAAACAAACCATAGAAATAAAACTTGAAACTGCTTTATTGTGTCAAGTTTCAAAGAGCTAGCAAAAACCGTGTTTGATTTAGAGTTCCAAATAAATGTATCCCTATAGGAGAAAACAGAGTGAAACCTAAAAATGAAAACGGTTACTGAAAACGAACGGTTTAAACTAGAAGAACGAAATTGGGTGACCAAGTGGTATTGGTGTACTGATCATTACCTGAAAGAATCATCAAGATTGGGTGAAAAAAATGTTTGCTGAGATTTAAGGCAACTCGTAGTTTTTTGAAAGCTTAGCAACCCCTTTAAATGAAAGTGATTTTCCCCAGTCCCTGCTTAGGGCTACATCAACAGCAAACAACCCATAGAGATATAACTTGAAACTGCTTTAATGTGTCAAGTTTCAAAGAGCTAGCACAAACCGTGTTTGATTTAGAGTTCCAAATACATGTATCCCTATAGGAAAAAAAGAGTGAAACCTAAAAATTAAAACGGTTACTGCAAACGAACGGTTTAACCTAGAAGAATGAAATTTGGTGAGTCAAGTGGTTTTGGTTTAGTGATCATTACCTGAAATAATCATCATGATTGGGTGAAAAAATGTTTGCTTAGATTTCAGGCAACTCGTAGTTTTTTGGAAGCTTGGCAACCCCTTTCCATTAAAGTGATTTTCGCCAGTCTCTGCTTTGGGCTACATCAATAGCATACAAACCAGAGAGATAGAACTTGATACTGCTTTATTGTGTCAAGTTTCAAAGAGCTAGCACAAACCGTATTTGGTTTAGAGTTCCAAATACATGTATCCCTGTAGGAGAAAACAGAATGAACCTTAAAATGAAAACGGTTACTGCAAACGAACGGTTTAACCTAGAAGAACGAAATTGGGTGAGCCAAGTGGTTTTGGTGTACTGCTGATTACCTGAAAGAATCATCAAGATTGGGTGAAAAAATGTTTTCTGTTATTTCAGGCAACTCCTAGTTTTTTGGAAGCTTGGCAACCCCTTCCCATGAAAGTGGTTTTCGCCAGTCTCTCCTTAGGGCTACATCAACAGCAAACAAACCATAGAGATAGAACTTGAAACTGCTTTTTTGTGTCAAGTTTCAAAGAGCTAGCACAAACCGTGTTTGATTTAGAGTTCCAAATACATGTATCCCTATAGGAGAAAACAGAGTGAAATCTAGAAATGAAAACGGTTACTGCAAACGAACGGTGTAACCTAGAAGAATGAAATTTGGTGAGTCAAGTGGTTGTGGTGTACTGATCATTACCTGAAAGAATCATCAAGATTGGGTGAAAAAATGTTTGCTGAGATTTCAGGCAACTCGTAGTTTTTTGGAAGCTTGGCAACCCCTTTAAATGAAAGTGATTTTCGCCAGTCTCTGCTTAGGGCTACATCAACAGCAAACAAACCATAGAGATAGAACTTGAAACTGCTTTAATGTGTCAAGTTTCAAAGAGCTAGCACAAACCGTGTTTGATTTAGAGTTCCAAATACATGTATCCCTATAGGAGAAAACAGAGTGAAACCTAGAAATGAAAACGGTTACTAAAAACGAACGGTTTAACCTAGAAGAACGAAATTTGGCAAGCCAAGTGGTTTTGGTGTACTGATCATTACCTGAAAGAATCATCAAGATTGGGTGAAAAAATGTTTGCTGAGATTTCAGGCAACTCGTAGTTTTTTGGAAGCTTGGCAACACCTTCCCATGAAAGTGGTTTTCGCCAGTCTCTCCTTAGGGCTACATCAACAGCAAACAAACCATAGAGATAGAACTTGAAACTGCTTTTTTGTGTCAAGTTTCAAAGAGCTAGCACAAACCGTGTTTGATTTAGAGTTCCAAATACTTGTATCACTATAGGAGAAAACAGAGTGAAACCTAGAAATGAAAACGGTTACTGCAAACGAACGGTGTAACCTAGAAGAACGAAATTTGGTGAGTCAAGTGGTTGTGGTGTACTGATCATTACCTGAAAGAATCATCAAGATTGGGTGAAAAAATGTTTGCTGAGATTTCAGGCAACTCGTAGTTTTTTGGAAGCTTGGCAACCCCTTTCCATGAACGTGATTTTCAGCAGTCTCTGCTTCGGGCTACATCAACAGCAAACAAACCAAAGAGATAGAATTCGAAACTGCTTTATTCTGTCAAGTTTCAAAGAGGTATCACAAACCGTGTTTGATTTAGAGTTCCAAATACATGTATCCCTATAGAAGAAAACAGAGTGAAACCTAAAAATGAAAACGGTTACTGCAAACGAACGGTTTAACCTAGAAGAACGAATTTTGGTGAGCCAAGTGGTTTTGGTGTACTGCTCATTACCTGAAAGAATCATCAAGATTGGGTAAAAAAATGTTTGCTGAGATTTCAGGCAACTCGTAGTTTTTTGGAAGCTTGGCAACCCTTTTCGATGAAAGTGATTTTCGCCAGTCTCTGCTTAGGGCTACATCAACAGCAAACAAACCATAGAAATAGAACTTGAAACTGCTTTATTGTGTCAAGTTTCAAAGAGCTAGCAAAAACCGTGTTTGATTTAGAGTTCCAAATAAATGTATCCCTATAGGAGAAAACAGAGTGAAACCTAAAAATGAAAACGGTTACTGCAAACGAATGGATTAACCTAGAAGAACGAAATTTGGTCAGCCAAGTGATTTTGGTGTACTGCTGATTACCGGAAAGAATCATCAAGATTGGGTGAAAAAATGTTTTCTGTGATTTCAGGCAACTCGTAGTTTTTTTGAAGCTTGGCAACCCCTTTCCATGAAAGTGATTTTCGCCAGTCTCTGCTTAGGGCTACATCAACAGCAAACAAACCATATAGATAGAACTTGAAACTGCTTTATTGTGTCAAGTTTCAAACACTTAGCACAAACCGTGTTTGATTTAGAGTTCCAATAACATGTATCCTTATAGGAGAAAACAGAGTGAAACCTAAAAATGAAAACGGTTACTACAAACGAACGGTTTAACCTAGAAGAACGAAACTTGGTGAGTCTAGTGGTTTTGGTGTACTGATCATTACCTGAAAGAATCATCAAGATTGGGTGAAAAAATGTTTGCTGAGATTTCAGGCAACTCGTAGTTTTTTGGAAGCTTGGCAACACCTTTCCATGAAAGTGTTTTTCGCCAGTCTCTGCTTAGGGCTACATCAACAGCAAACAAACCAAAGTGATAGAATTCGAAACTGCTTTATTGTGTCAAGTTTCAAAGAGCTAGCACAAACCGTGTTTGATTTAGAGTTCCAAATACATGTATCCCTATAGGAGAAAACAGAATGAACCTTAAAATGAAAACGGTTACTGCAAACGAACGGTTTAACCTAGAAGAACGAAATTGAATGAGCCAAGTGGTTTTGGTGTACTGCTGATTACCTGAAAGAATCATCAAGATTGGGTGAAAAAATGTTTTCTGTTATTTCAGGCAACTCGTAGTTTTTTGGAAGCTTGGCAACCCTTTTCCATGAAAGGGATTTTCGCCAGTCTCTCCTTAGGGCTACATCAACAGCAAACAAACTATAGAGATAGAACTTGAAACTGCTTTTTTGTGTCAAGTTTCAAAGAGCTAGCACAAACCGTGTTTGATTTAGAGTTCCAAATACATGTATCCCTATAGGAGAAAACAGAGTGAAACCTAGAAATGAAAACGGTTACTGCAAACGAACGGTTTAACCTAGAAGAACGAAATTTGGTGAGTCAAGTGGTTGTGGTGTACTGATCATTACATGAAAGAATCATCAAGATTGGGTGAAAACATGTTTGCTGAGATTTCAGGCATCTCGTAGTTTTTTGGAAGCTTGGCAACCCCTTTCCATGAAAGTGATTTTCGGCAGTCTCTGCTTAGGGCTACATCAACAGCAAACAAACCAAAGAGATAGAATTCGAAACTGCTTTTTTCTGTCAAGTTTCAAAGAGGTATCACATACCGTGTTTGATTTAGAGTTCCAAATACATGTATCCCTATAGAGGAAAACAGAGTGAAACCTAAAAATGAAAACGGTTACTGCAAACGAACGGTTTAACCTAGAAGAACGAATTTGGTGAGCCAAGTGGTTTTGGTGTACTGCTCATTACCTGAAAGAATCATCAAGATTGGGTAAAAAAATGTTTGCTGAGATTTCAGGCAACTCGTAGTTTTTTGGAAGCTTGGCAACCCCTTTCAATGAAAGTGATTTTCGCCAGTCTCTGCTTACGGCTACATCAACAGCAAATAAACCATAGAAATAGAACTTGAAACTGCTTAATTGTGTCAAGTTTCAAAGAGCTAGCAAAAACCGTGTTTGATTTAGAGTTCCAAATAAATGTATCCCTATAGGAGAAAACAGAGTGAAACCTAAAAATGAAAACGGTTACTGCAAACGAATGGATTAACCTAGAAGAACGAAATGTGGTCAGCCAAGTGGTTTTGGTGTACTGCTGATTACCTGAAAGAATCATCAAGATTGGGTGAAAAAATGTTTTCTGTGATTTCAGGCAACTCGTAGTTTTTTTGAAGCTTGGCAACCCCTTTCCATGAAAGTGATTTTCGCCAGTCTCTGCTTAGGGCTACATCAACAGCAAACAAACCATAGAGATAGAACTTGAAACTGCTTTATTGTGTCAAGTTTCAAACACTTAGCACAAACCGTGTTTGATTTAGAGTTCCAATAACATGTATCCTTATAGAAGAAAACAGAGTGAAACCTAAAAATGAAAACGGTTACTGCAAACGAACGGTTTAACCTAGAAGAACGAAACTTGGTGAGCCTAGTGGTTTTGGTGTACTGATCATTACCTGAAAGAATCATCAAGATTGGGTGAAAAAATGTTTGCTGAGATTTCAGGCAACTCGTAGTTTTTTGGAAGCTTGGCAACCCCTTTAAATGAAAGTGATTTTCGCCAGTCTCTGCTTATGGCTACATCAACAGCAAACAAACCATAGAGATAGAACTTGAAACTGCTTTAATGTGTCAAGTTTCAAAGAGCTAGCACAAACCGTGTTTGATTTAGAGTTCCAAATACATGTATCCCTATAGGAGAAAACAGAATGAACCTTAAAATGAAAACGGTTACTGCAAACGAACGGTTTAACCTAGAAGAACGAAATTGGGTGAGCCAAGTGGTTTTGGTGTACTGCTGGTTACTTGAAAGAATCATCAAGATTGGGTGAAAAAATGTTTTCTGTTATTTCAGGCAACTCGTAGTTTTTTGGAAGCTTGGCAACCCCTTTCCATGAAAGTGATTTTCGCCAGTCTCTGCTTAGGGCTACATCAAAGCAACCAAGCATAGAGATAGAACTTGTAACTGCTTTATTGTGTCAAGTTTCAAACACTTAGCACAAACCGTGTTTGATTTAGAGTTCCAAATACATGTATCCCTATAGGAGAAAACAGAGTGAAACCTAAAAATGAAAACGGTTACTGCAAACGAACAGTTTAACCTAGAAGAACGAAATTGGGTGACCAAGTGGTATTGGTGTACTGATAATTACCTGAAAGAATCATCAAGATTGGTTGAAAAAATGTTTGCTGAGATTTCAGGCAACTCGTAGTTTTTTGGAAGCTTGGCAACCCCTTTCCATGAAAGTGATTTTCGGCAGTCTCTGCTTTGGGCTACATCAACAGCAAACAAACCAAAGAGATAGAATTCGAAACTGCTTTATTCTGTCAAGTTTCAAAGAGGTATCACAAACCGTGTTTGATTTAGAGTTCCAAATACATGTATCCCTATAGAAGAAAACAGAGTGAAACCTAAAAATGAAAACGGTTACTGCAAACGAACGGTTTAACCTAGAAGATCAAATTTGGTGAGCCACGTGGTTTTGGTGTACTGATCATTACCTGAAAGAATCATCAAGATTGGGTGAAAAAATGTTGGCTGAGATTTCAGGCAACTCGTTGTTTTTTGGAAGCTTGGCAACCCTTTTCCATGAAAGTGATTTTCGCCAGTCTCTGCTTAGGGCTACATCAACAGCAAACAAACTATAGAGATAGAACTTGAAACTGCTTTATTGTGTCAAGTTTCAAAGAGCTAGCACAAACCGTGTTGGATTTAGAGTTCCAAATACATATATCCCTATAGGAGAAAACAGAGTGAAACCTAAAAATGAAAACGGTTACTGAAAACGAACGGTTTAACCTCGAAGAACGAAATATGGTGAGCCACGTGGTTTTGGTGTACTGATAATTACCTGAAAGAATCATCAAGATTGGGTGAAAAAATGTTTGCTGAGATTTCAGGAAACTCGTAGTGTTTTGGAAGCTTGGCAACCCCTTTCCATGAAAGTGATTTTCACCAGTCTCTGCTTAGGGCTACATCAACAGCAAACAAACCATAGAGATAGAACATGAAACTGCTTTATTGTGTCAAGTTTCAAGAAGCTAGCACAAACCGAGTTTCATTTAGAGTTCCAAATACATGTATCCCGATAGGAGAAAACAGAGTGAAACCTAAAAATGAAAACGGTTACAACTAACGAACCGTTTAACCTAGAAGAACGAAATTTGGTGAGTCAAGTGGTTTCGGTGTACTGATCATTACCTGAGAGAATCATCAAGATTGGATGAAAAAATGCTGAGATTACAGGCAACATGTAGTTTTTTGGAATCTTGGCAACCCCTTTCCATGAAAGTGATTTTCGCCAGTCTCTGCTTAAAGGTACATAAACAGCAAACAAACCATGGAGATAGACCTTGAAACTGCTTTATTGTGTCAAGTTTCAAAGAGCTAGCACAAACCATGTTTGATTTAGAGTTTAAATACATGTATCTCTATAGGAGAAAACAGAGTGAAACCTAAAAATGAAAACGGTTACTGCAAACGAACGGTTTAACCTAGAAGAACGAAATTTGGTGAGCCAAGTGGTTTTGGTGTACTGATCATTACCTGAAAGAATCATCAAGATTGGGTGAAAAAATGTTTCCTGAGAATTTAGGCAACTCGTAGTTTTTTGGAAGCTTGGCAACCCCTTTCCATGAAAGTGATTTTCGCCAGTCTCTGCTTAGGGCTACATCAACAGCAAACAAACCATAGAGATAGAAATTGAAACTGCTTTATTGTGTCAAGTTTCAAAGAGCTATCACAAACCGTGTTTGATTTAGAGTTGCAAATACATGTATCCCTATAGGAGAAAACAGATTGAAACCTAAAAATGAAAACACTTACTGCAAACGAACCGTTTAACCAGGAAGAACAAAATTTGGTGAGCCAAGTGGTTTTGGTGTACTGATCATTAAATGAAAGAATCATCAAGATTGGGTGAAAAAATGTTTGCTGAGATTTTAGGCAACTCCTAGTTTTTTGGAAGCTTGGCAACCACTTTCCATGAAAGTGATTTTCGCCAGTCTCTGCTTAGGGCTACATCCACAGCAAACAAACCATAGAGATAGACCTTGAAACTGCTTTATTGTGTCAAGTTTCAAAGAGCTAGCACAAACCGTGTTTCATTTAGAGTTCCAAATACATGTATCCCTATAGGAGAAAACAGAGTGAAACCTTAAAATGAAAACTGTTACTGCAAACGAACGGTTTAACCTAGAAGAACGAGATTTGGTGAGCCAAGTGGTTTTGGTGTACTGATCATTGCCTGAAAGAATCATCAAAATTGGGTGAAAAAATGTTTGCTGAGATTTCAGGCAACTCATAGTTTTTTGGATGCTTGGCAACCCCTTTTCATTAAAGTGATTTTCGCCAGTCTCTGCTTAGGGCTACATCAACAGCAAACAAACCATAGAGATAGAACTTGAAACTGCTTTATTGTGTCAAGTTGCAAAGAGCTAGCACAAACCGTGTTTGATTTAGAGTTCAAAAAACATGTATCCCTACAGGAGAAAACAGAGTGAAACCTAAAAATGAAAACGGTTACTGCAAACGAACGGTTTAACCTAGAAGAACGAAATTTGGTGAGCCAAGTGGTTTTGCTGTACTGATCATTACCTGAAAGAATCATCATGATTGAGTGAAAAAATGTTTGCTGAGATTTCAGGCAACTCGTAGATTTTGGAAAGCTTGGCAACCCCTTTCCATGAAAGTGATTTTCGCCAGTCTTCGCTTAGGGCTACATCAACAGCAAACAAACCATAGAGATAGATCTTGAAACTGCTTTATTGTGTCAAGTTTCAAAGAGCTAGCACAAACCGTGTTTGATTTAGAGTTCCAAATACATGTATCCCTATAGGAAAAAACAGAGTGAAACCTAAAAATGTAAACGGTTACTGCAAACGAACGGTTTAACCTAGAAGAACGCAATTTGGTGAGCCAAGTGGTTTGGGTTTCCTGATCATTACCTGAAAGAATCATCAAGATTGGGTGAAAAAACATTGGCTGAGATAAGGAAACCAGTAGTTTTTTGGAAACTTGGCAAACCCTTTCCATGAAAGTGATTTTCGCCAGTCTCTGCTTAGGGCTACATCAACAGCAAACAAACCATAGAGATAGAACTGGAAACTGCTTTATTGTGTCAAGTTTTAAAGAGTTAGCACAAACCGTGTTTGATTTAGAGTTCCAAACACATGTATCCCTATAGGAGAAAACAGAGTGAAAACTAAAAATGAAAACGGTTACTGCAAACGAACGGTTTAACCTAGAAGAACGAAATTTGGTGAGTCAAGCGGTTTTGGTGTACTCATCATTACCGGAAAAAATCATCAAGATTGGGTGAAAAAATGTTGGCAGAAATTTCAGGCAACTCGTAGTTTTTTGGAAGCTTGGCAACCCCTTTCAAAGAATGTGATTTTCGCCAGTCTCTGCTTAGAACTACATCAACAGCAAACAAACCATAGAGATAGAACTTGAAACTGCTTTATTGTGTCTAGTTTCAAAGAGCTAGCACAAACCGTGTTTTATTTAGAGTTCCAAATACATGTATTTCTATTGGAGAAAACAGAGTGAAACCTAAAAATGAAAACGGTTACAGCAAATGAACGGTTTAACCTAGAAGAACGAAACTTGGTGAGCCCAGTGGTTTTGCTGTACTGATCATTACCTGAAAGAATCATAAAGATTGGGTGAAAAAATGTTTGCTGAGATTTCAGGCAACTCGTAGTTTTATGGAAGCTTGGCAACCCCTTTCCATGAAAGTGATTTTCGCCATTCTCTTCTTAGGGGTATATCAACAGCAAACAAACCATAGAGATAGAACTTGAAACTCCTTTATTGTGTCAAGTTTCAAAGAACTAGCACAAACTGTGTTTGATTTAGAGTTCCAAATACATGTATCCCTATAGAAGAAAACACAGTGAAACCTAAAAATAAAAACGGTTACTGTAAACGAACGGTTTAACCTAGAAGAACGAAATTTGGTGAGCCTAGTGGTTTCGGTGTACTTATCATTACCTGAATGAATCATCAAGATTGGGTGAAAAAATGTTTGCTGAGATTTCAGGCAACTCGTAGTTTTTTGGTAGCTTGGCAACCCCTTTCCATGAAAGTGATTTTCGCAAGTCTCTGCTTAGGGCTACATCAACAGCAAACAAACCATAGAGATAGAACTTGAAACTGCTTTATTGTGTCAAGTTTCAATGAGCTACCACAAACCGTGTTTGATTTAGGGTTCCAAATACATGTATTTCTATAGGAGAGAACAGAGTGAAAACTTAAAATGAAAACAGTTACTGCAAACGAACGGTTTAACCTAGGAGAACGAAATTTGGTGAGCCAAGTGGTTATGATGTACTGATCGTTACCTGAAAGAATCATCAAGATTGGGTGAAAAAATGTTTGCTGAGATTTCAAGCAACTCGTAGTTTTTTGGAAGCTTGGCAACCCCTTTCCATGAAAGTGATATTCGCCAGTCTCTGCTTAGGGCTAGATCAACAGCAAACAAACCATAGAGATAGAACTTGAAACTGCTTTATTTTGTCAAGTTTCAAACAGCTAGCACAAACCGTGTTTGATTTAGATTTCCAAATACATGTATCCCTATAGGAGAAAACAGAGTAAAACCTTAAAATGAAAACGGTTACTGCAAACGAACGGTTTAACCTATAAGAACGAAATTGGGTGAGCCAAGTGGTTTTGGTGTACTGATCATTACCTGAAGGAATCATCAAGATTGGGTGTAAAAATGTTGGCTGAGATTTAAGGTAACTCGTAGTTTTTTGGAAGCTTGGCAAGCCCTTTTCATGAATGTGATTTTCGCCAGTCTCTGCTTAGGCCTACATCAACAGCAAATAACCATAGAGATAGAACTTGAAACTGCTTTCTTGTGTCAAGTTTCAAAGAGCTAGCAGAAACCGTGTTTGATTTAGAGTTCCAAATACATGTATCCCTATAGGACAAAACAGAGTGAAACCAAAAAATGAAAACGGTTATTGCCAACGAACGGTTTAACCTAGAAGAACGGAATTTGGTGAGCCAAGTGGTTTTGGTGTACTGATTATTACCTGAAAGAATCATCAAGATTGGGTGAAAAATGTTTGCTGAGATTTCAGGCAACTCGTAGTTTTTTGGAAGCTTGGCAACCCCTTTCCATGAACGTGATTTTCGCCAGTCTCTGCTTAGGGCTAGATCAACAGCAAAAAAACCATAGAGAGAAAACTTGAAACTGCTGTATTGTGTCAAGTTTCAAAGAGCTAGCAGAAACCGTGTTTGATTTAGAGTTCCAAATACATGTATCCCTATAGGAGAAAACAGAGTGAAACCTTAAAATGAAAACGGTTACTGCAAACGAACGGTTTAACCTAGAAGAACGAAATTTGGTGAGCCAAGTGGTTTTAATGTACTGATCATTACCTGAAAGAATCATCAAGATTGGATTAAAATGTTTGCTGAGATTTCAGGCAAGTCGTAGTTTTTTGGAAGCTTGACAACCCCTTTAAATGAAAGTGATTTTCGCCAGTCTCTGCTTAGGGTTACATCAACAGCCAACAAACCATAGAGACAGAACTTGAAACTTCTTTATTGTGTCAAGTTTCAAACAGCTAGCACAAACCGTGTTTGATTTAGCGTTCCAAATACATGTATCCCTATAGGAGAAAACAGAATGAAACCTTAAAATGAAAACGGTTACTGCAAACGAACGGTTTAACCTAGGAGAACGAAAGTTGGTGAGCCAAGTGGTTTTGGTGTACTGATCATTACCTCAAAGAATCATCAAGATTGGGTGAAAAAATGTTTGCTGAGATTTAAGGCAACTCATAGTGTTTTGGAAGCTTGGCAACCCCTTTCCATGAAAGTGAATTTCGCCAGTCTCTGCTTAGAGCTACATCAACAGCCAACAAACCATAGAGATAGAACTTGAAACTGCTTTACTGTGTCAAGTTTCAAAGAGATAGCACAAACCGTGTTTGATTTAGAGTTCCAAATACATGTATCCCTATAGGAGAAAACAGATTGAAACCTAAAAATGAAAACGTTTTTTGCAAACGAACGGTTTAACCTAGAAGAACGAAATATGATGAGCCAAGTGGTTTTGGTGTAGTGATCATTACCTGAAAGAATCATCAAGATTGTGTGAAAAACTGTTTGCTGAGATTTCAGGAATCTCGTAGTTTTTTGGAGGCATGGCAACCCCTTTCCATGAAAGTGACTTTCACCAGTCTCTGCTTAGGGCTACATCAACAGCAAACAAACCATAAAGATAGAACTTGAAACTGCTTTATTGTGTCAAGTTTCAAAGAGCTAGCAAAAACCGTGTTTTTTTAGAGTTCCCAATACTTGTATCCCTATAGGAGAAAACAGAGTGAAACCTAAAAATGAAAACGGTTACTGCAAACGAACGGATTAACCTAGAAAAACGAAATTTGGTAAGCCAAGTTGTTTTTGTGTACTCATCATTACCTGAAAGAATCATCAAGATTGGGTGAAAAAATGTTTGCTGTGATTTCAGGCAACTCGTAGTTTTTTGGAAGCTTGCCAACCCTTTTAAATGAAAGTGATTTTCGCCAGTCTCTGTTAGGCCTAAATCAACAGCAAAGAAACCATTGAGATAGAACTTGAAACTGCTTTATTGTGTCAAGTTTCAAAGAGCTAGCACAAACCGTGTTTCATTTAGAGTTCCAAATACATGTATCCCTATAGGAGAAAACAGAGTGAAACCTAAAAATGAAAACGGTTACTACAAACGAAAGGTTTAACCTATAAGAACGAAATTTGGTGAGCCAAGTGGTTTTGATGTACTGATTATTACCTGTAAGAATCATCAAGTTGGGTGAAAAAATGTTTGCTGAGATTTCAGGCAACTCGTAGTTTTGTAGAAGCTTGGAAACCCCTTTCCATGAAAGTGATTTTCGCCAGTCTCTGCTTAGGGCTACATCAACAGCCAACAAACCATAGAGATAGAACTTGAAACTCCTTTATTGTGTCAAGTTTCAAAGAGCTAGCACAAACCGTATTTGATTTAGAGTTACAAATACATGTATTTCTATAGGAGAAAACAGAGTGAAACATAGAAATGAAAACGGTTACTGCAAACGAACGGTTTAACCTAGAAGAACGAAATTTGGTGAGCCAAGTGGTTTTGGTGTACTTATCATTACCTGAAAGTATCATCAAGATTGGGTGAAAAAATGTTTGCTGAGATTTCAGGCAACTCGTAGTTTTTTGGAAGCTTGGCAACCCCTTTCCATGAAAGTGATTTTCACCAGTCTCTGTTTAGGGATACATCAACAGCAAACAAACCAAAGAGAAAGAATTCGAAACCGCTTTATTGTGTCAAGTTTCAAAGAGCTAGCACAAGCCGATTTTGATTTAGAGTTCTAAATACATGTATCCCTACAGGAGAAAACAGAGTGAAACCTTAAAATGAAAACGGTTACTGCAAACGAACGGTTTAACCTAGAAGAACGAAATTGGGTCAGCCAAGTGGTTTTGGTGTACTGATCATTACCTGAAAGAATCATCAAGATTGGGTGAAAAAATGTTTGCTGATATTTCAGGCAACTCGTAGTTTTTTGGAAGCTTGGCAACCCCTTTCCATGAAAGTGATTTTCGCCAGTCTCTGCTTAGGGCTACATCAACAGCAAACAAACCATAGAGACAGAACTTGAAACTGCTTTATTGTGTCAAGTTTCAAAGAGGTGGCACAAACCATGAATGATTTAGAGTTCCAAATACATGTATCCGTATAGGAGAAAACAGAGTGAAACCTTAAAATGAAAACGGTTACTGCAAACGAACGGTTTAACCTAGAAGAAGCAAATTTGGTGAGCCAAGTGGTTTTGGTGTACTGATTATTACCTAAAAGAATCATCAAGATTGGGTGAAAAATTGTTTGCTGAGATTTCAGGAAACTCGTAGATTTTGGAAGCTTGGCAACCCCTTTCAATGAAAGTGATTTTCGCCAGTCTCTGCTTAGGGCTACATCAACAGCAAACAAACCATAGAGATAGAACTTGAAACTGCTTTATTGTGTCAAGTTTCAAAGAGCTAGCACAAACCGTGTTTGATTTAGAGTTCCAAATACATGTATCCCTATATGAGTAAACAGAGTGAAACCTAAAAACGAAAACCGTTACTGCAAACGAACGGTTTATCCTAGAAGAACGAAATTTGGTGAGCCAAGTGGTTTTGGTGCACTGATCATTACTTGAAAGAATCATCAAGATTGGGTGAAAAAATGTTTGCTGAGATACAGGCAACTCGTAGTTTTTTGGAAGCTTGGCCACCTTTTTCCATGAAAGTGATTTTCGCCAGTCTCTGCTTAGGGCTACATCAACAGCAAACAAACCATAGATATAGAACTTGAAACTGCTTTATTGTGTCAAGTTTCAAACACTTAGCACAAACCGTGTTTGATTTAGAGTTCCAAATACATGTATTCCTACAGGAGAAAACAGAGTGAAACCTAAAAATGAAAACGGTTACTGCAAACGAACGGTTTAACCTAGAAGAACGAAATTGGGTGACCAAGTGGTTTTGGTGTACTGATCATTACCTGAAAGAATCATCAAGATTGGGTGAAAAATGTTTGCTGAGATTACAAGCAACTCGTAGTTTTTTGGAAGCTTGGCAACCCCTTTCCATGAAAGTGATTTTCGCCAGTCTCTGCTTAGGGCTACATCAACAGAAAACAAACCATAGAGATAGAACTTGAAACTGCTTTATTGTGTCAAGTTTCAAAGAGCTAGCACAAGCCGTGTTTGATTTAGAGTTCCAAATACATGTATCCCTATAGGAGAAAACAGAGTGAAACCTTAAAATGAAAACGGTTACTGCAAACGAACGGTTTAACCTAGAAGAACGGAATTGGGTGAGCCAAGTGGTTTTGGTGTACTTATTATTACCTGAAAGAATCATCAAGATTGGGTGAAAAAATGTTTGCTGAGATTTCCGGACATGTAGTTTTTTGGAAGCTTGGCAACCCCTTTCCATGAAAGTGATTTTCCCCAGTCTCTGCTTAGGGCTACATCAACAGCAAACAAACCTAAGTGATAGAATACGAAACTGCTTTATTGTGTCAAGTTTCAAAGAGCTAGCACAAGCCGTGTTTGACTTAGAGTTCCAAATACATGTATCCCTATAGGAGAAAACAGAATGAAACCTTAAAATGAAAACGGTTACTGCAAACGAACGGTTTAACCTAGAAGAACGAAATTGGGTGAGCCAAGTGGTTTTGGTGTACTGCTGATTACCTGAATAAATCATCAAGATTGGGTGAAAAAATGTTTTCTGTTATTTCAGGCAACTCGTAGTTTTTTGGAAGCTTGGCAACCCCTTTCCATGAAAGTGATTTTCGCCAGTCTTTGCTTAGGGCTACATCAACAGCAAACAAACCATAGAGATAGAACTTGAAACTGCTTTATTGTGTCAAGTTTCAAACACTTAGCACAAACCGTGTTTGATTTAGAGTTCCAAATACATGTATCCCTATAGGAGAAAACAGAGTGAAACCTAAAAATGAAAACGGTTACTGCAAACGAACGGTTTAACCTAGAAGAAAGAAATTTGGTGAGTCAAGTGGTGTTGGTTTACTGATCATTATCTGAAAGAATCATCATGATTGTGTGAAAAACTGTTTGCTGAGATTTCAGGCAACTCGTAGTTTTTTGGAAGCTTGGCAACCCCTTTCCATTAAAGTGATTTTCGCCAGTCTCTGCTTTGGGCTACATCAACAGCAAACAAACCAGAGAGATAGAACGTAAAACTGCTTTATTGTGTCAAGTTTCAAAGAGCTAGCACAAACCGTGTTTGATTTTGAGTTCCAAATACATGTATCCCTATAGAAGAAAACAGAGTGAAACCTAAAAATGAAAACGGTTACTGCAAACGAACGGTTTAACCTAGAAGAACGAAATTTGGTGAGCCAAGTGGTTTTGGTGTACTGATCATTACCTGAAAGAATCATCAAGATTGGGTGAAAAAAATGTTTGCTGAGATTTCAGGCAACTCGTAGTTTTTTGGAAGCTTGGCAACCCCTTTCAATGAAAGTGATTTTCGCCAGTCTCTGCTTAGGGCTACATCAACAGCAAACAAACCATAGAAATAGAACTTGAAACTGCTTCATTGTGTCAAGTTTCAAAGAGCTAGCACAAACCGTGTTGGATTTAGAGTTCCAAATACATGTGTATCTATAGGAGAAAAAAGTGAATCCTAAAAATGAAAACGGTTAATTCAAACGAACGGTTAAACCTAGAAGAACAAAATTTGGTGAGCCAAGTGGTTTTGGTGCACTGCTGATTACCTGAAAGAATCATCAAGATTGGGTGAAAAAATGTTTGCTGAGATTTCAGGCAACTCATAGTTTTTTGGAAGCTTGGCAACCCCTTTTCATGAAAGTGATTTTCACCAGATTCTGCTTAGGGCTACATCAACAGCTAACAAACCATAGAGATAGAACTTGAAACTGCTTTATTGTGTCAAGTTTCAAACACTTAGCACAAACCGTGTTTGATTTAGAGTTCCAAATACATGTATCCCTATAGGAGAAAACAGAGTGAAACCTAAAAATGAAAACGGTTACGGCAAACGAACGGTTTAACCTAGAAGAACAAAATTGGGTGACCAAGTGGTTTTGGTGTACTGATCATTACCTGAAAGAATCATCAAGATTAGGTGAAAAAATGTGTGCTGAGATTTCAGGCAACTCGTATTTTTTGGAAGCTTGGCAACCCCTTTCCATGAAAGTGATTTTCGCCAGTCTCTGCTTTGGGCTACATCAACAGCAAACAAACCATAGAGATAGAACGTGAAACTGCTTTATTGTGTTAGTTTCAAAGAGCTAGCTCAAACCGTGTTTGATTTAGAGTTCCAAGTACATGTATCCCTATAGGAGAAAACAGAGTGAAACCTAAAAATGAAAACGGTTACTGCAAACGAACGGTTTAACCTTGAAGAACGAAATTTGGTGAGCCAATTGGTTTTGGTGTACTGATCATTACCTGAAAGAATCATCAAGATTGGGTGAAAAAATGTTTTCTGAGATTTCATGCACCTCGTAGTTTTTTGAATCTTGGGAACCACTTTCAATGAGAGTGATTTTCGCCAGTCTCTGCTTAAGGCTACATCAACAGCAAACAAACCATAGAGACAGAACTTGAAACTTTTTTACTGTGTCAAGTTTCAAAGAGCTACCACAAACCGTGTTTGATTTAGAGTTCCAAATACATGTATTCCTATAGGAGAAAACAGAGTGAAACCTAAAAATGAAAACGGTTACTGCAAACAAACGGTTTAACCCAGAAGAACGAAATTTGGTGAGCCAAGTGGTTTTGGTGTACTGATCATTACCTGAAAGAATCATCAAGATTGGGTGAAAAAATGTTTGCTGAGATTTCAGGCAACTCGTAGTGTTTTGGAAGCTTGGCAACCCCTTTCCATGAAAGTGATTTTCGCCAGTCTCTGCTTAGGGCTACATCAACAGCAAACAAACCATAGAGATAGAACTTGAAACTGCTTTTTTGTGTCAAGTTTCAAAGAGCTAGCACAAACCGTGTTTGATTTAGAGTTCAAAATACATGTATCCCTATAAGAGAAAACAGAGTGAAACCTAAAAATGAAAACGTTTACTGCAAACGAACGGTTTAACCTAGATAAACGAAATTGGGTGAGCCAAGCGTTTTGGTGTACTGATCATTACCTGAAGGAATCATTAAGATTGTGTGAAAAAATGTGTCCTGATATTTCAGGCAACTCGTAGTTTTTTGGAAGCTTGGCAACCCCTTTCAATGAAAGTGATTTTCGCCTGTCTCTGCTTAGGGCTACATCAGCAGCAAACAAACCATAGAGATAGAACTTGAAACTGCTTTTTTGTGTCAAGTTTCAAAGAGCTAGCACAAGCCGTGTTTGATTTAGAGTTCCAAATACATGTATCCCTATAGGAGAAAACAGAGTGAAACCTAAAAATGAAAACGGTTACTGCAAACGAACGGTTTAACCTAGAAGAACGAAATTTGGTGAGCCAAGTTGTTTTGGTATACTGATTATTACCTGAAAGAATCATCAAGATTGGGTGAAAAAATGTTTGCTGAGATTTCAGGCAAGTCGTAGTGTTTTGGAAGCTTGGCAATCCCTTTTTATGAAAGTGATTTTCGCCAGTCTCTTCTTAGGGCTACATCAACAGCAAACAAACCATAGAGATAGAACTTGAAACTGCTTTATTGTGTCAAGTTTCAAAGAGCTAGCACAAACCGTTTTTGATTTAGAGTTCCAAATACATGTATCCCTATAGGAGAAAACAGAGTGAAACCTAAAAATGAAAACGGTTACTGCAATCGAACGGTTTTAACCTAGAAGAACGAAATTTGGTGTGTCAAGTGGTTTTGGTGTACTGATCATTACCTGAAAGAATCATCAAGTATGGGTGAAAAAATGTTTGCCGAGATTACAGGCAACTCGTAGTTTTTTGAAAGCTTGGCAACCCCTTTCCATGAAAGTGATTTTCGCCAGTCTCTGCTTAGGGCTACATCAACAGCAAACAAACCATAGAGATAGAACTTGAAACTGCTTTATTGTGTCAAGTTTCAAAGAGCTAGCAAAAACCGTGTTTGATTTAGAGTTCCAAATACATGTATCCCTATAGGAGAAAACAGAGTGAAAACTAAAAATGAAAACGGTTACTGCAAACGAACGGTTTAACCTAGAAGAACGAAATTTGGTGAGCCAAGTGGTTTTGGTCTACTGATCATTACCTGAAATAATCATCAACATTGGGTGAAAAAATGTTTTCTGAGATTTCAGGCACCTCGTAGTTTTTTTGAATCTTGGCAACCCCTTTCCATTAGAGTGATTTCGCCAGTCTCTGCTTAAGGCTACATCAACAGCAAACAAACCATAGAGACAGAACTTGAAACTTTTTTACTGTGTCAAGTTTCAAAGAGCTAGCACAAGCCGTGTTTGATTTAGAGTTCCAAATACATGTATCCCTATAGGAGAAAACAGAGTGAAACCTAAAATTGAAAACGGTTACTGAAAACGAACGATTTAACCCGGAAGAACGAAATTTGGTGAGCCAAGTGGTTTTGGTGTACTGATCATTACCTGAAATAATCATCAAGATCGGGTGAAAAAATGTTTGCTGAGATTTCAGGCAACTCGTAGTGTTTTGGAAGCTTGGCAACCCCTTTCCATGAAACTGATTTTCACCATTCTCTGCTTAGGGCTACATCAACAGCAAACAAACCATAGAGATAGAACTTGAAACTGCTTTATTGTGTCAAGTTTCAAAGAGCTATCACAAACCGTGTTTGATTTAGAGTTCCAAATACATGTATCCGTATAGGAGAAAACAGAGTGAAACGTAAAAATGAAAACGGTTACTCCAAACGAACGGTTTAACATAGAAGAACGAAACTTGGTGAGCCTTGTGGTTTTGGTGTACTGATAATTACCTGAAAGAATCATCAAGATTGGGTGAAAAAATGTTTGCTGAGATTTCAGGCAACTCGTAGTTTTTTGGAAGCTTGGCAACCCCTTTCCATGTAAGTGATTTTCGCCAGTCTCTGCTTAGGGCTACATCATCTACAAAAAAACCATAGAGACAGAACTTGAAACTGCTTTATTGTGTCAAGTTTCAAAGAACTAGCAAAAACCGTGTTTAATTTAGAGTTGCAAATACATGTATCTCTATAGGAGAAAACAGAGTGAAACCTAAAAATGAAAACGGTTACTGCAAACGAACGGTTTAACCTAGATAAACGAAATTGGGTGAGCCAAGTGGTTTTGGTGTACTGATCATTACCTAAAGGAATTATTAAGATTGGGTGAAAAAATGTGTGCTGAAATTTCAGGCAACTCGTAGTTTTTTGGAAGCTTGAGAACCCCTTTCCATGAAAGTGATTTTCGCCAGTCTCTGCTTGGGGCTACATCAACAGCAAACAAACCATAGAGATAGAACTTGAAACTGCTTTTTTGTGTCAAGTTTCAAAGAGGTAAAACAAACCGTGTTTGATTTAGAATTCCAAATACATGTATCCTTATAGGAGAAAACAGAGTGAAACCTAAAAATGAAAATGGTTACTGCAAACGAACGGTTTAACCGAGAAAAACGAAATTTGGTGTGTCAAGTGGTTTTGGTGTACTGATCATTACCTGAAAGAATCATCAAGATTGGGTGAAAAAATGTTTGCTGAGATTTCCGGCACCTCGTAGTTTTTTTGAATCTTGGCAACCAC